>NW_024396007.1:0-11738 GCF_016617805.1 Bactrocera tryoni
TTTTGTCTTTGTGTAGAGCACATTTAAAATCCAATCTTTGGGCATGCTTTCGTCCGACCATATTCTGCAAAAAAGCTGATGCATGCTACATATCAGTTCTTTGCTACCGCGTTTGAATAGCTCGGCCGGCAATCCATCCCCCCGCCGCTTTGTTGACTTTCAGGTGGGAAATTGCTATTCGAACTTCTTCATGGTCGGGCAATTGCCATATTTACCTAATATACCAGTAATTCCCGGTCTAAATACAAGTATGTCTCTGCTTGATCGTGTCGCTGGTTCAAGCAATTTCTGCCAGTTCGTTAGGAGCTATGGTTAGTGGAATAGGCGAATCTTCATTTGAAAATCTACTACCATGGTTGATGCAAACCTTGACATCTAGTAGTGAAAAACTTATTTCGTATCTGCCGAACGATGTCAAAGTCAGACAAATTTTGGGTTGCCACTATCACGAAGATGATCATTGCTGTAAAGAATTCGTGTACATATTATGTATTTAGTTATTTGGTGTTGTTAATAATATTTAATATCTATTCAAGGGTGTCAATGTGAGCAAAGCAGTGGGAAAAGCTAGTTACCTATATTTTAATTACGATATGGGATACAAGCGGGTGCGATATACCCATTTTTACCTATTTGCAACAAGTGTAACAAGTTTTTTTCAGGAATTATTTTCATTGGGTTTTTGCAACAATATACTCGCAATTTATCATATTTAGTACGTTTTACGGTTCTAGCGTTATCGTTCTGATAATTAACGCACTTTAAGTGATTTTAAGAAACACTTTTTATGGGCGATGTACGAGATTAAACTAAACCTTAAAACAAAAATGTTTAATGCCTTTACAGAACTTAGAGGAGGTAATTCAATTCAGGGCATCGTTCTTACTTTTGAAATTATTGGTAACGAAAAAGGACTTGTGAAATTATTTACCAAATTAAGAATTAAACATTAAATTCTTAAATTTTGCACTATTTGGTACTCCGGCACTAACGCAATCGTCTACATAAGGAATGTACCACTTTCACTGCTTGCTTTCTCTGTTTCTCCTTCAAATATAATGCCAATGCCTATTTTCAGGCGATTAGCTTCATTAGTAAGGATGTACGTTTTTTAGTTCGTTGCCTTGCAACTAGATCAAAGAGACTATTATTTAAATAAGCTTATCTAAATGAAAATCATTTTTTACACATAGACTTAGCGAGGTGAGTGAAAACGCATTTAATTAATGTTTATTAATATAAATTGTTTTTAAATGCATTCAAGATGTTTATGTTTTCTTAATCCTTACTTTTAGGATAGAAAAATATGTGGTAGTCAAATGTTGTGAATTGAATCACTTTAAGATGAATAACGCATGGAATTGTTGGGATAGTGACGATCCAATCAGCAATAGTTTAGTTTTATTTAACTGTGCTAGATATACACTTTCGGACTTCTGGTTATTTTATTTTGAAATATATAAAAAGATTAATACAATTCTAAAAGAAAATGAGCGTAATCGAACCGCGACCACGCCAACTTCCAATATATAACAATTTTAAGTTCAATTTGAATCTTTTATATAACATTTTATAGAAGTTGTTGTTGGACTAAAAATTTAATAAATTATTTAAGTATTTCATTTCATGTCAAAAAATTGTCGAAATAAGATTACCTCTAACCTCTATTTTACCAATACAAAGTTACTTCATAACGCATATGTATATCGGTCAATAGTTTCGTTCAAAAGTCTATAGATTGACTTAGCCCCACAGGAAATATTCTAATGGCGTCAAATCGCACGACTGAGGCGGCCAATTGACTGGACCATGACCATTATGACATAAAATGTTCACCAAACTTGTTTTTCAATAAAGCGATTGCAACATTCACGTGTAGCATGTGGGGCTCCTTTGTTGGAACCACATATTGTCCAAGTCCATAGCATCCAATTCGTACCAAAAGCATTCGGTTGTCATCGAACGGTAGTGCTTCTCTCTCACAGTAAAGTGCCGGTCTTGATCATCACGGAAGAAGTACGGCCCAATGACGTCGCTGGGTCAAAGAACCCACCAAACCATAATTTTTTGGATCTGCAATGGTGACTTATCGAGTACGTACGAATATACTTTCACAGGAATAAAGAAGTTCATTAATATCCCAAACCGCATTAGTTTTATTTAAAAAAACTTTTGTAGCGCTCTTATTGAACAACCCGCTCTTAAAGTTGAGGCCTTTGACTCCGAAAAATTTATAGAAGAGAAATGTCAAAAAAACGGGAAAAAATATGGCGTCGATTGCTGTCCCATTTGGTCGACTTTTGTAGTCTTTCCCGTTATGAGAGAAAAAAACTAAGTTCGGGTGCAACGAAACATTATATACTCTTGCAACTTGCATGAATCAAAGCCAGGGGAATACCTTGCGATGTGAAACGTCAACCAGAGGATCGGAATCTAAGCAATTGTATATATACATATCCTGTAAGATATATATTAATAACATGCCAGATATGAGATAATCCAATCACAATTTCATCAAATAATGAATGTTGCATTCTTGGGCAATCTTTTTAAAATAAAACTTGATATCTGAAAAAATTTGCCCGACTTAAATCTTTACAAATTACGAGAGTATAAAGTGATCTGGTACACCGGAGCTTAGCCGTTTCTCACTTGTTTTACATTGCGTTTTGTGAAAATGTATAAGGAAATTGTTACATTCATCAAGGTCAACATGTAGATATTGCTTTAAACGAAAATTTAACGAATTCTCCTTTTAGCAAGGTATGTGCTTAAATTTTGCTAGATCAATACACTGTCATTTAGGATAGGAGCTGAGATTAGTAATTTTGTATAATATAGTAGACAATAACTCAAACCTATTGTTCTTTACATGAAGTAAATTTTAAAGTGTTTTCCACGTGTGCCTACATATCGTTATTGCTTAGAATATGAAAAAGAAGAGCACATAGAGAAATGGAATTATTCTTATTATTGAAGAATTGGTGTCTAGGTGATATAGGTTCTCTGTGCATTTCGATATAATATACAAAAAAGAGTATAAATCGACGCGACTTCATAAACGACCTCGGCTGGAAAATGATTGGACCAACAGTGTAAAACTTTGCTGTGTTTCAATAGTTGAATGGTTGTTGACCGGTAAAGGCCGCCTTGAACGATATTATAAAAAGCGACCACCAGAAGGGTTTTTGCATTTGGAGGAGTTAAGACCTAAGCTCTCAGATACTAACTCTTTTATTTATTTTCTAACTGGTTTCTGATATTATTGCCTCTTGTGACCTTCTTGAACGTGGTAGCTCACGTGTGCTGAATCAGTTACGATGAAATTCTGCAAATCAGCAAATCACTATGTACTGAATACCGTTGAATACGTTTTTATCGTAACACTTTTTAATCCATATAAAAAAAAACATTACTCTATTGGAATTGAAAAAATAATAATTTAACTTCTTACTCAATTGGAGGCGATAACCGAAGCAAAGTTAATATGCCAAAAAATTTTATTCTTTAAAAGAAAACTTAAGTCTGGTCTACTTCTACTAATTATTTATAAATACAAATATGTCTCCTCCAAAGCAAAATATTACAAAATCTCTAAGGATAATATCATTACAAACAATAATATTTTTCGTTTTCAGTTTTCGTTTTCATAAAGACCGCTTATTGAATAGCAGACGCTCCAATTATACATAACAAACAAACAGACAAACATAAATTCACATATTTATAAATTTTCCGAAAAATATTCTTATCATCATTCCTGCACGCAATAAAGCGAAGTTACTCAATGCTCCAAACAGAATGTCGCACAGGAGACAACAAAGGCATGCTTCTATGAGCACATATATGTACATACATGTTTATATATAGTGTATAGATAGATGTATATAGTGAACATGCTACTGCTCATGAGGATGATATACTTATATAATATGTATAAGTGAATAAGTAGATATGTCTTATCTGCATACTTTTATGCTGCCCATACTGCGAAGACACTTAGAAAAATGCACTTTTCCAGCACTTGCTGCCCTTTTTGTCTTTGTTCTTTTCTATATCATCTGTTATTCGCACGCCGAATAAAAACAACGCAAGCGGAAAAATAGTAATATTTGAATGAAGCCAATTGAAGTAGATACTACTTAGGCGCCATCAGTGGTCCTTTGCTGCAGCTATCGTTCGCAGTCATATTTTTTAGTTGGAAGTAGGGAAGTGCAAAATAAATCGACACAGTTTATAGTTTAATCGATAATTAAATTTCAATGATTTAAATTAAGCACCTTGAGCAGGATGAATTTGGCACAACATAAAAATTAGTAATAGGTTTGAGTTCATAGATGCATTAAGAACATTAGTGCGATCTTCCATATATTGATTGGGTTAAAGTGAGGAGCTCACTGCTCTGAAGAGGTCACAAGGTTCCGACTGTTGTTTGTCGAGAACAAACATGGCAGGCATTGCGCCAATAGCTTTCTCGTGTCCGGTAATTCGTGCAGGATCTGTCCCACGTTATCACCATGCTTGCTTGCTTGCTAAGACTAACTTGGGAAGAAAAATAGTCATCTTAGACCGTATCCCATATTACTTTTTTCCACTTTTCTAAAATCGAGTTTTGTCAGTAATCACATATGAAACGTACTAAATGATAGTCAATTTATCTTGGGAATGGGAATAATACGATAAACCTACTTCTCATCGTTCCTCCCTAGTGCATCGACATTTTATCCATCTCTATCGCGCAGTCACTCAGCTATTGAATGTCTGACGATTGCACCCTTGCATATTACATTCGTTTAAATGCATGAGACCATGCCTGAGTACACATATTGCTCCACTCATATGGATGTACTCTCCTCAGCCCTCCAGCAGCTCAGTAGAGGAAACAAAAAGTGCGTCAGGTTTCCTTTGTAAATCTACGTTGGCGCCTCCAAGCAATTGAAAAGAAATGAAGATGGGTAAAAACAACAAAAACAAAAAAACAGAGAAATATTTTTCAGAAAGCGATGAGCAATGAAAGCACTTTTTCACGGCATAAGTTCTGACACCTTCATCATCAGTTGCATTAGCAGCTGAGCTGCTGTAGCGTGCAGCCAGTCCTGGTACTCAGAAAAATTATAAAGGAATGATCTTGTCATTTATTCAGTTTTCTTTTGTTCGCCAAATATTTTAGCTTTACATGTTGGAATTCAAATATTTTTGCGCTGGCAAATTGCTTATGAAAATAAAATTTCAATTTCCATTTCATCTTCTATTCCTGTTATAGCTCCTGTGTTTGCATGTATGTAACTGTAACTGTAAGTGTGAGTGTGTTTGTGGACTGAAGGAATATGATGAATATTTGCTTTGTTGCAATAATGCTAAATGTAGAATATTGCGATGTAGGAAACTCTGAAAGGTACAAAAAGCTCTCTGGTGAAATATAGTAAAACCTGTATTTATATACCATACCTTTTACTTAATATATTGGTTTAATTTGACATTCACTTAGTACATATGATCGAAGTTTCGAAGCGAAATTTTAAAATTTTATATAACGGTACTTTCAAAAAGGTATATGAATGCCAAAAATTTGAAGAAATCCTTCTAAAAATGGAATTTCAGATTGGTGATGTCTAACGAAAACTTAAACTATGAAGGGTACGCCTATCATACCTAGCCTATGGTTTTGACTACTTCACAGTTTTTATACTTTCGCAACATGGTAAAACATAGTACTCGTATAATAGAGTTCACCTAACGGCTGTTGTAAAAATAATCGAGATAGATATATACATATATAACAATATGAGTCATATATAACAAAATAAACCTTTGAGCTGGATCAAGATGTATTATATTCTAAGGCTAATGTGTTAGATTTATACTAACTACTGTATTTACTTATTATCAGTTGGTACTGTGTTTACATATTCAGTGATCAAAGTCAGTATCATCAAAAATCAAAAATAATGTTTTTTAAGGAGAACAAGAAAAAACCTTAACTTCGGTTGCACCGAAGCTAAATACCCTTCACAGGTGCATTTCTGTTAGTAACTATGTGTTCAGTTTGTATGGAAGCTATATGCTATAGCTAACCGATCTGATCAATTTCTTCGGAGATTACATTGTTGCTTTAGGAAATAATATATACCAAATTTCGTGAATATATCTTGTCAAATGTGAAAGTTGTCCATACAAGAACTTGAATCCGACCGTTCAGTTTGTATGGCAGCTATATGCTATAGTTAACCGATCTGAACAATTTCTTCGGAGATAACATTGTTGTCTTTGAAAATAACAGATACCACCCCAGTCATCGACTATCTCTCGTGCCGTAAAGACGTCTTTTGTTTTTTCGCTTACTCAGTATTTTTTCTTAATTTCATCGACTACCTAATTCGCTTTTCACCGCTCGCGAGTGCTCTATTCCTTTCATTATTCGTGTTTACATTGCTCACTAGCAATCCAACCTCAAAAACATAATTTTTACACGTGTACGATGGCTCCAATGCCATCAAACATCAGGGAGAATCGCTTCTCTATACTTGACACGGGACCTAAAAGAAAAAAACGCAAACCTCCAATAACTGTTCAATTAGAAGATTTCCCATGTCTTCCCGAAAATAAAGCAGACGACCCAAAATTTATTGTGATTGAAGCTACTGATTCGTCCAGACCTGTTGCATCTTACTCATGTTTCGCAATACATCATGCCATCAAGCAAATTAGCAGTGAAGTGCATAACATATCCACTCTTCGTGATGGAAAGCTGTTGCTTCTGGTAAAGAATAACAAAATAGCCGACAAATTTCTAAGGGCGAAACAATTGGTAGGAGTGTGTCCCATATTAGCCACGCTACACGCATCACTCAACCAAGTGAAAGGTACCGTATACGCTCCTTTTCTCAACAATGTGGCAGAGGAGGAAATTATTCAAGAATTATCCCCCCAAGGAGTGGTCGAAGTTTATAAATTTAAAAAATATATTGATGGGAAATTATTACCATCGGGAGTGGTTTTGCTCACTTTTAATCTTTATAATTTACCCAATAAAATCGATATCGCCTGGTGCAAAGTATTTGTTCGCCAATATATACCCCTCCCCATGCGTTGCAAATCTTGTCAGATTCTTGGGCATACAAAGAATAAATGCCAACGCTCTCCTCTTTGCGAAAACTGTTCACTCCCTCCTCATTCTCCTTCCGACTGTGAACGCACGTTTTGCGCTAATTGTTTCCAAGCACACCCGTCCTCTTCCAAGGAATGCCCAAAATTTGTACAAGCTAAAGAAATTTTAAAAATCAAAACTACGAACAAGTGCTCAATGCGGGAAGCTACAAAAATATACAAACAACAAGCAAACGTAATAAACTCTTCCAATAGCTCATATGCCGACATTGCATCCACTGCAAACGCAAGCAAAACCAGTAGAAACTATAGCACAGTCACAACAAACAACACAATCAACTCCACCAACACAACAATTTACGAAAACAACAATAATGCTAATAAAAACAACTTAAATAAAACACAAACCAATATTGACAACTTAGACCTTTCCCACATATCCAGTACTCCTAGTAAACAAGCCAACATACCAGACTCCCCGAAAGTAGAATCTTATACAGCAATAACAACAAATAAGAACATTCCATCAACTATCAACATAAACAAACAAAATAACTCTTCCAACTCTCCGGTTTTGGAAATCTCACATCCAATCACAGATCAAAACGAAATAGAAACAAACTATAATATAAATCCACCTCTTCAATCAAACTCACCATACTCTTTCTCTCAACTCCAATCATATTATCAACCTCTTCCAACTCTCTCTCAAGTTCTCGTTACTCAAGAACAAAACACATCTGAAAACGAAATGCTAGATTAACGAAACACTTCATACACGACTATTCACATGAATACATATTCTCACGTTCTGCTTCTCTCTCATTTTTATCAATGGTATTAAAAATAATCCAATGGAACATGAATGGATATTGGAACAATTACCATGAGCTACAATTACTTATTAAAGAAAAGAACCCAGATGTGATATGTATTCAGGAAACTCACATCCCAATAACAAATATCCAAAAACATACTTTCCCAAACAATACACTGGCTACTTTTTAATTTAAACAACATACAAACTAACAAACAAGGAGTTGGTATATTAGTTAAAAGACATATACCTCATGAAATTTTTAATATTACTTCAACATTGTCAATAAAATTAAAACTTAACCATCCAATTTGTGTAGTTAATACTTACAGTCCCTCCCAGCAAACTTTCAACGAATCCGACCTAAGGTGTATATATCATCAGCTTAACAAACCTTTCCTATGGGTTGGCGACTTCAATGCTTGGAACCCACTTTGGGGCTCTCCCAAATCAAATCCAAGGGGCTTAATAATTGAAAACTTTTTAACAAACCACCAATTATCATTACTTAATAATGGCGCTCCCACCCACTTTTCAACTCATTCAACGTTCACCAATGTAGACCTCTCCTTTTCTTCTCCCGAACTGTCTCCGAGAATCGAGTGGAGTGTTTTTTCCGAACTCAAAGGTAGTGACCACTTCCCAATTTCAATCAATATTGCTACTGTCCTACATCCTACAAAATACACTTACCTCCCCCGATTTAAGATAGACTTAGCTAACTGGGACAAATTTCAAGCAGAAATATTAAATAGTATGAAAGGCTCGCCTACAGGCAATATAAACCAAGAAACCTCTTTTATTACAAAAACTATACGCTCGGCAGCTAACAAATCAATTCCCCAAAGTACAAGAAAAATTTCCAAAGACTCTCCCATTTGGTGGAATAAAGAACTTCAAAACCTTCGCACCCAAAAAATTGAATGCTGGAAAACTCTAAGAAACTCCATAACGGATGCAAATACTATAATGAACTTCAAAAAATCGAATGCTCAGTTCAAAAGGGCGGCCAAAGCAGCCAAGAGAAAGAATTTTGAAACTTTTACCTCGCATATTCTCCTTCATCAACCTCCAAAAAAATTTGGCATGACATCAAACTTCTAACCAGTATCCCACACCCCCATATAGCAGTTATTCAATCCGTGGGAACAGTTCTATGCGACTCCACAGATATTGGAACAGCTTTTGCACAACATTGGTCTCAATATTCAGTTGACGGCAACTTTTCTGAAGAATACATCCAGGAAAAACATCGTTGGCTTTCCATGCACTACGCTCCTACAAATCTTTCCTTATCGGCAATTCACTTAGACAATATGATAACATACTGTGAACTGGAATCCGCACTCGTACATGCCAAAGGCAAAACACCTGGCATCGATCGTATATCTTATCCGATGCTATCAAATCTACCTCTAATTGCCAAACAAAGATTACTATCCCTCTACAACATTATCTTTGCGAAAGGCTACTATCCTCATGCTTGGAAAACTGCCGCAGTCATTCCAATAATCAAACCACATAAGCCGTCCAACTTGGTTTCTTCTTATAGACCTATTTCTTTGCTTTCTTGCCTCAGCAAAACGTTTGAAAAAATTATTGCGAAGCGACTAATTTGGTTCATTACTAAAAATAATCGTATCAAACATAATCAAACTGCTTTTAGAAGCAGACAAAGTACAACCGACTCACTTTTGCAACTGCAACATTTTGTATCCGACTCGATTGCCACAAAAAACCACGCCACAATCTTGGCTACCGACTTCGAGAAAGCCTTTGATCGCGTTGGCGTTCACGCAGTACTGAGCCAACTTGCAGACTGGAAGGTTGGTTCAAAAGCTTTTATGATAATAAAAGCGTTTATGATCCACCGACAGTTCCGAGTTCGTGTTAACAATACTTTTTCCGAGGTAAACCCTCTTAACAACGGTATACCCCAAGGCTCCCCCCTATCCGTAGTACTATTCATTATAGCGTTTGATAAACTCACCGATATCTGCCTAAATATAAAAAATATTAAAATAACTATGTATGCCGATGATGCTTTTATTTACACTAATTTGAAAGATCCGCATGCAACTAATGATGTTTTCAATGAAGTACTTACGAAATTCAAAAAATGGGGTTCACTTTCCGGAGCATCTATCTCAACTTCTAAATGTAAATTATTACATATTTGTAAAAAAAAGAGATGTTCATACCCAGATTTAATTTTTGACAATACTTTAATATCATGTGTAAATAACTTAAAAATATTAGGAATATATTTTGACAATAAGTTTACATTTAAGTATCACTGTATTAACCTTAGAAAATCGCTTTCCAGTAGACTAAACATAATTAAGTATTTATCTAGCAAACGGTCATTTATACATACAAATACACTTATTAATATTACAAGAGCCATAATACTCTCTAAAATTGACTATGGCCTACCGATTTACGGTTGGTGCTCGAACACAAACATTAAGCAGTTGGAGGCTCCATACCACGCCGCGATTCGTCGTAGCTTAAACGCTTTTCCTACATCACCAACTAAATGTATCTTAGGAGAAAGCGGCTTACCGTCAATAAAGGAAAGAGTTTACGAAAAAACGATACAACTTCTTCCAAAAATACTTAATTCTCCAAACACTGGCATTCAGAAATGTATAACGCTTGCAGCAAAACACAAAAGGAATTTTCAACTTAAATCTACCCTCCGCCGCTGTATTCAGTTTGCAAAAACTTTAAACATTCCTATCCCATCTAAATTTTATACAACCAACACTCAACCTGAATGGCTGATTAGTGATGTCTCAATAGATACATCTCTACATAATTTCAAAAAATCCACCACCAGTAACACAGTTTTTCAACAAAACTTCTTAGAACTAACCAACATCTATAAGAATAAAAAGTTTAAAGAAATTTTCACAGATGCGTCCAAATTAACAAACACTGCCTATGCTGTTACCACAGCTTACGGGACAACTATTACTGGCGGAATTCTTCCATCATATTCGTCCGTATTTACCGCCGAGGCAATTGGAATATATATGGCATTAAAATATGCTATCTTACAAAAAGGCAAATTCCTTATTTGCTCCGACAGCTTTTCCTGCTTGAACGCCATCCGCAACATACGAAATAATTCCATAGTAATATCTAAAATTAGAGATATTTGCATTAAACATAAACGAAAAATAGCGCTTCTGTGGGTGCCAGGTCACGTTGGCATTCCTGGGAACGAATATGCGGACAACGCGGCAAGATTCTTCGAATCTGCCCCCACTTTTCTCAACGAGGTGCAAGACCATAATGACCTCAGTAAAATGTTAAGCAGACACATACATGAAAAGAAAGTTGCAGACTGGAAGAAATTTAAACACAAATACGCAATTCTAAACAAACTGCGCGAAAAGGTATGCTACCCCAACAACATCTCAAGACAGCAAGCAACAATTTTTACTCGATTAAGGATCGGACACACGCAAATCACTCACCAACATCTTCTTGGCGGCAATCCTATACCATCCTGCCCTTTCTGCCCCAGCACATTATCCATGGAACATATAATCAATATCTGTCCAGCACTAGAGAGTATTAGGCAAAAACACTTTAATTCTAGTAAATACCAAACATTGTTAAATACTCCATCTTTCGCAAACATTGTTAATATATGCAATTTTCTAAAAGAATGTAATTTTTATAATAAAATATGAACTTTGTAACTTTATACAATTATATCGGAGGCGATGGCCACAGTAGCTTGTACTCCTTCCTTACTATTAGGTTTAATATTCTGTATATTTTTCCTAATAAAATAATAATA
>NW_024396008.1:5000-7500 GCF_016617805.1 Bactrocera tryoni
ATTTTCATATAAGTATTAAGTGTATAAAGTCATACAAGTAATAAATTTCCATATAAGCATTAAGTTTATAAAGTCATATAAGTAAATAATTTTCATATAAGTATTAAGTGTATAAAGTCATATAAGTAATAAATTTTCATATAAGTATTAAGTGTATAAAGTCATATAAGTAATAAATTTTCATATAAGTATTAAGTGTATAAAGTCATATAAGTCAAAAAGTCATACAAGTAATAAATTTCCATATAAGTATTAAGTTTATAAAGTCACATAAGTAAATAATTTTCATATAAGTATTAAGTGTATAAAGTCATATAAGTAATAAATTTTCATATAAGTATTAAGTGTATAAAGTCATATAAGTCAAAAAGTCATACAGGTAAATAATTTTCATATAAGTATTAAGTGTATAGTCATATAAGTAATAAATTTTCATATAAGTATTAAGTGTATAAAGTCATATAAGTAATAAATTTTCATATAAGTATTAAGTGTAAAAGTCATACAGGTAAATAATTTTCATATGAGTATTAAGTTTATAAAGTCATACAGGTAAATAATTTTCATATAAGTATTAAGTGTATAAAGTCATGCAAGTAATAAATTTCCATATAAGTATTAAGTGTATAAATTCATATAAGTAATAAATTTTCATATAAGTATTAAGTGTAAAAGTCATACAGGTAAATAATTTTCATATGAGTATTAAGTTTATAAAGTCATACAGGTAAATAATTTTCATATAAGTATTAAGTGTATAAAGTCATGCAAGTAATAAATTTCCATATAAGTATTAAGTGTATAAATTCATATAAGTAATAAATTTTCATATAAGTATTAAGTGTAAAAGTCATACAGGTAAATAATTTTTATATAAGTATTAAGTGTATAAAGTCATATAAGTATTAAATTTTCATATAAGTATTAAGTGTAAAAGTCATACAGGTAATAATTTTCATATAAGTATTAAAAGTATAAAGTCATACAAGTAATAAATCGTCAAAAAAAAATAGAGTGCAAAAATACTTTTGATGTTATAAGTTTGCTTATAACCATAGAGAGCTCTGAAAATCATATAAATTACCCATGGATATTTGAGTTTGTAAATTTTAAATGGGTAAAAGTAAATTTTCCATACGATTTCGGGTTGGTGAGGTCAACTTGGCAGGGAACATTTGTAACAAATCTGCACAAATTTGCTCAAATTGACTTATACTGAAATAGTACTTATATGAAAATGATTACTTGTATGACTTTATAAGTTAGTACTTATATGAAAATTTTTTATTAGTAAAAACTAGTTATTATGTCTTATATCTCTATATATTTCACTATATTTTAAGTAAATATGCTTTTCTACTTGTATGAAATTTGTCATTTCGTACTTGTATGAGAATTTTTATACTTGTATGACTTTATGGACTTAGTACTTATATGAAAATTTTTATACTTGTATGACTTTATAAATTAAGTATTTATATGAAATTATTTTTTTATTATAAGTATTTGAGTAAATAATTTGTATACGTTAAAAATTTTTATAGGGTTTTTTTATTCCTGGTACCTGCTACAGTTGGTTTAAATAGACAAATTTTGTTATATTTATTATAATATGATGAAATTTAAAATTCTATACTTAACAAGTAGCATACTGAAAGAATATTTTAACTTTCTTTAAACTATTCTTATTACACATAAAATATATGTGCTAATGGAATTGTATTAAATTAAGTGAAATATTTATATTATTACGCTCAAAAAATACTTTCATAATCATATATTTATTATTTAAAAATAAATATAATGGAATTTGAAATTTTTAATTTCAAATCAAAGAAAAAATGTATATATTCTTAAAAAAAGATATATACACATTATGCATTGAAATAAAGTAAAATGTATAAAAAATGATATTATTTGAAAGTTTAGCTAATATAAGAAGAAACATCGTTCTTACATAATTAAATAATATTATGTATAGAGAACGAAAATTCTTTTCACAATACAAAAGCAAAAATTAAAAGCAACCGTATTTGCAACATAACACGCATAACAAACCACAAACGTGTCAGTGCCAATTAATTGGACTGAAAGAAGAGAATATAAGAAAATATATATATTTTAATATATATGATGATAAAAATTCTCAAAGAGAAATAAGCGAATAAATGAATAAAATAATGGTATACGGGCGGGTACCAGAATATATAAAGCAATTGTTAAAAAGGTCAGAAAAAGTATATAAAGCTTTAAAAGCTTTAGAAAAAAGTAAAAATGTGTTGTCTGTGTTGTATATATGTGTGTTGACTTTCTATATTTTGTGTATTGTGTAATTTTCAAATAAGAAAATATCATTTAAAATTTTATATAATATAAAAAATATTATATAAAAAATAATATAATAATATTATTCTGGTTGATCCTGCCAGTAGTTATATGCTTGTCTCAAAGATTAAGCCATGCATGTCTAAGTACAAACAAATTAAAAGTGAAACCGCAA
>NW_024396009.1:0-5766 GCF_016617805.1 Bactrocera tryoni
TACACCTTAACTTAAGATTGTGAAATTGCTCCAAAGACACTGTCGTTATGGCTATACGACAACTCTATGACAACTCCAATAACATCAAAACGGCTAATTTGCATAAATGTGTAAAGTTCATATTTTTACGCATCTTGATATCGATTGCTTAATGTGTATGTATGTTCTAAAAAATCAATTTTACACCTTAATTTAAGATTGCAAAGTTGTTCCAAAGACACTGTCGCTATTGCTATAGAACAACTCTGTGACAACTCCAATAACATCAAAACGGCTAATTTGCATAAATGTGTAAAGTTCATATTTTTACGCATCTTGATATCGATTGCTTAATGTGTATGTATGTTCTAAAAAATCAATTTTACACCTTAATTTAAGATTGCAAAGTTGTTCCAAAGACACTGTCGCTATTGCTATAGAACAACTCTGTGACAACTCCAATAGCATCAAAACGGCTAATTTGCATAAATATGTAAAGTTCATATTTTTACGCATCTTGATATCGATTGCATAATATGTATGTACCAAAAAATCAATTCTACACCTTAATCTAAGATTGCAAAATTGTTCCAAATACATTGTCGCTATTGCTATAGGACAACTCTATGACAACTCCAATAACATCAAAACGGCTAGTTAGCATAAATATGTAAAGTTCATATTTTTACGCATCTTGATATCGATTGCATAATATGTATGTACCAAAAAATCAATTTTACATCTTAATTTAAGATTGTAAAATTGCTCCAAAGACACTGTCGTTATGGCTATACGACAACTCTATGAAAGCTCCAATAACATCAAAACGGCTAATTAACAGAAATATGTAAAGTTCATATTTTTACGCAACTTGATATCGATTGCATAATGTGTATGTACCAAAAAATCAATTCTACACCTTAATTTAGGATTGTTAAATTGTTCCAAATACATTGTCGCTATTGCTATAGGACAACTCTATGACAACTCCAATAACATCAAAACGGCTAGTTAGCATAAATATGTAAAGTTCATATTTTTACGCAACTTGATATCGATTGCTTAATGTGTATGTATCAAAAAATCAATTCTACACCTTAATTTAAGATTGTAAAATTGTTCCAAATACACTGTCGCTATTGCTATAGGACAACTCTATGACAACTCCAATAACATCAAAACGGCTAATTTGCATAAATATGTAAAGTTCATATTTTTACGCACCTCGATATCGATTGCATAATATGTATGTACCAAAAAATCAATTTTACATCTTAATTTAAGATTGTAAAATTGCTCCAAAGACACTGTCGTTATGGCTATACGACAACTCTATGAAAGCTCCAATAACATCAAAACGGCTAATTAACAGAAATATGTAAAGTTCGTATTTTTACGCATCTTGATATCGATTGCTTAATGTGTATGTATGTACTAAAAAATCAATTCTACAAGTTAATTTAGGATAGCTAAATTGTTCCAAATACACTGTCGCCATTGCTATAGAACAACTCTATGACAACTCCAATAACATCAAAACGATTAATTAACAAAAATATGTGAAGTTGATATTTTTACGGTACCTGATATCGATTGCATATTGTGTATGTATCAAAAAATCGATTCTACACCTTAATATAAGATTGCAAAGTTTTTCCAAATACACTGTCGCTATTGCTATAGGACAACTCTATGACAACTCCAATAACATCAAAACGGCTAATTTGCATAAATATATAAAGTTCATATTTTTACGCATCTTGATATCGATTGCTTAATGTGTATGTACCAAAAAATCAATTCTACACCTTAATTTAAGATTGTAAAATTGTTCCAAATACACTGTCGCTATTGCTATAGGACAACTCTATGACAACTCCAATAACATCAAAACGGCTAATTTGCATAAATATGTAAAGTTCATATTTTTACGCATCTTGATATCGATTGCTTAATGTGTATGTATCAAAAAATCGATTCTACACCTTAATTTAAGATTGTAAAATTGTTCCAAATACACTGTCGCTATTGCTATAGGACAACTCTATGACAACTCCAATAACATCAAAACGGCTAATTTGCATAAATATGTAAAGTTCATATTTTTACGCATCTTGATATCGATTGCATAATATGTATGTACCAAAAAATCAATTCTACACCTTAATTTAGGATTGCTAAGTTGTTACAAATACATTGTCGCTATTGCTATAGGACAACTCTATGACAACTCCAATAACATCAAAACGGCTAATTTGCATAAATATGTAAAGTTCATATTTTTACGCTACCTGATATCGATTGCATAATGTGTATGTACCAAAAAATCAATTCTACACCTTAATTTAAGATTGTAAAATTGTTAAAAATACACTGTCGCTATTGCTATAGAACAACTCTATGACAACTCCAATAACATCAAAACGGCTAATTTGCATAAATATGTAAAGTTCATATTTTTACGCATCTTGATATCGATTGCTTAATGTGTATGTATCAAAAAATCAATTCTACACCTTAATTTAGGATTGTTAAATTGTTCCAAATACATTGTCGCTATTGCTATAGGACAACTCTATGACAACTCCAATAACATCAAAACGGCTAATTTGCATAAATATGTAAAGTTCATATTTTTACGCTACCTGATATCGATTGCATATTGTGTATGTATCAAAAAATCGATTCTACACCTTAATATAAGATTGTGAAATTGCTCCAAATACACTGTCGCTATGGCTATACGACAACTCTATGACAACTCCAATAACATCAAAACGGCGAATTAGCATAAATATGTAAAGTTCATATTTTTACGCAACTTGATATCGATTGCTTAATGTGTATGTATCGAAAAATCGATTCTACACCTTAACTTAAGATTGTGAAATTGCTCCAAAGACACTGTCGTTATGGCTATACGACAACTCTATGACAACTCCAATAACATCAAAACGGCTAATTTGCATAAATATGTAAAGTTCATATTTTTACGCATCTTGATATCGATTGCATAATATGTATGTACCAAAAAATCAATTCTACACCTTAATTAAGGATTTTTAAATTGTTCCAAATACATTGTCGCTATTGCTATAGGACAACTCTATGACAACTCCAATAACATCAAAACGGCTAATTTGCATAAATATGTAAAGTTCATATTTTTACGCATCTTGATATCGATTGCATAATATGTATGTACCAAAAAATCAATTTTACACCTTAATTTAAGATTGCAAAGTTGTTCCAAATACACTGTCGTTATGGCTATACGACAACTCTATGACAACTCCAATAACATCAAAACGGCTAATTTGCATAAATATGTAAAGTTCAGATTTTTACGCATCTTGATATCGATTGCATAATATGTATGTACCAAAAAATCAATTTTACACCTTAATTTAAGATTGCAAACTTGTACCAAATACACTGTCGCTATTGCTATAGAACAACTCTATGACAACTCCAATAACTTCAAAAAGGGTAATTAGCATAAATATGTAAAGTTCAGATTTTTACGCATCTTGATATCGATTGCATAATATGTATGTACCAAAAAATCAATTTTACACCTTAATTTAAGATTGCAAACTTGTACCAAATACACTGTCGCTATTGCTATAGAACAACTCTATGACAACTCCAATAACTTCAAAAAGGGTAATTAGCATAAATATGTAAAGTTCATATTTTTACGCATCTTGATATCGATTGCATAATATGTATGTACCAAAAAATCAATTTTATATCTTAATTTAAGATTGTAAAAATGTTCCAAATACACTGTCGCAATTGCTATAGAACAACTCTATGACAACTCCAATAACATCAAAACGGCTAATTTGCATAAATATGTAAAGTTCATATTTTTCGCAACTTGATGTCGATTGCTAAATGTGTATGTACCAAAAAATCAATTCTACACCTCACTATAAGAATGTGAAATTGCTCCAACTACACTGTAGTTATGGCTATACGACAACTCTATGACAACTCCAATAACATCAAAACGGCTAACTAGCATAAATATGTAAAGTTCATATTTTTACGCAACTTGATATCGATTGCATAATGTGTATGTACCAAAAAATCAAATATACACCTTAATTCAGGATTGTTAAATTGTTCCAAATACACTGTCGTTATTGCTATAAGACAACTCTATGAAAACTCCAATAACATCAAAACGGCTAGTTAGCATAAATATGTAAAGTTCATATTTTTACGCAACTTGGTATCGATTGCTTAATGTGTATGTATCAAAAAATCGATTCTACACCTTAATATAAGATTGTAAAAATGTTCCAAATACACTGTCGCTATTGCTATAGAACAACTCTGTGACAACTCCAATAGCATCAAAACGGCTAATTTGCATAAATATGTAAAGTTCATATTTTTACGCATCTTGATATCGATTGCATAATATGTGTGTACCAAAAAATCAATTTTACACCTTAATTTAAGATTGCAAAGGTGTTCCAAATACACTGTCGCTATTGCTATAGAACAACTCTGTGACAACTCCAATAACATCAAAACGGCTAATTTGCATAAATATGTAAAGTTCATATTTTTACGCATCTTGATATCGATTGCATAATATGTGTGTACCAAAAAATCAATTTTACACCTTAATTTAAGATTGCAAAGGTGTTCCAAATACACTGTCGCTATTGCTATAGAACAACTCTGTGACAACTCCAATAACATCAAAACGGCTAATTTGCATAAATATGTAAAGTTCATATTTTTACGCATCTTGATATCGATTGCTTAATGTGTATGTATCGAAAAATCGATTCTACACCTTAACTTAAGATTGTGAAATTGCTCCAAAGACACTGTCGTTATGGCTATAGGACAACTCTATGACAACTCCAATAACATCAAAACGGCTAGTTAGCATAAATATGTAAAGTTCATATTTTTACGCATCTTGATATCGATTGCTTAATGTGTATGTATCAAAAAATCAATTTTACATCTTAATTTAAGATTGTAAAATTGTTCCAAATACACTGTCGCTATTGCTATAGAACAACTTTGTGACAACTCCAATAACATCAAAACGGCTAATTTGCATAAATATGTAAAGTTCATATTTTTACGCTTCTTGATATCGATTGCTTAATGTATATGCACTAAAAAATCGATTCTACACCTTAATATAAGATAGTGAAATTGCTCTAAATACACTGTCGTTATGGCTATAGACAACTCTATGACAACTCCAATATCATGAAAGCGGCTAATTAGCATAAATATGTAAAGTTCGTATTTTTATGCAACTTGATATCGATTGTTTAATGTGTATGTACCAAAAAATCGATTCTACACCTTAATTTAAGATTGCAAAGTTGTTCCAAATACACTGTCGCTATTGCTGTAGAACAACTCTATGACAACTCCAACAACATCAAAACGGCTAATTTGCATAAATATGTAAAGTTCGTATTTTTATGCAACTTGATATCGATTGTTTAATGTGTATGTACCAAAAAATCGATTCTACACCTTAATTTAAGATTGCAAAGTTGTTCCAAATACACTGTCGCTATTGCTGTAGAACAACTCTATGACAACTCCAACAACATCAAAACGGCTAATTTGCATAAATATGTAAAGTTCATATTTTTACGCATCTTGATATCGATTGCATAATATGTATGTACCAAAAAATCAATTTTACATCATAATTTAAGATTGCAAAGTTGTTCCAAATACACTGTCGCTATTGCTATAGAACAACTCTATGACAACTCCAACAACATCAAAACG
>NW_024396010.1:0-9926 GCF_016617805.1 Bactrocera tryoni
AATGAGTATTATTTTAAAATACGATTTACCAATATTTTCGCGACCACGTAGAATGGCGTTATCTGAACAAGATATCGTTGACGATCAAATCGATGAGTGGCTAAAAAATTATATTATTGAAGAATCGAACTCTGAGTTTACTAGCCCGATAGTTCTTATTAAAAAACGTGACGGTTCGCCGCGACTTTGCGTAGACTTTCGCAGAATTAATAAGGTAATTGTTAAAGATCGTTTCCCTTTACCATTAATAGAAGACCAGTTAGACAGACTGCAAGAGGGAAGAGTATTTAGTACCATTGACCTCAAAAACGGGTTTTTCCACGTGCCTGTTACAGAGCCAAGCCGAAAGTATACGTCGTTCGTTACGCAAAACGGCCAATATCAATTTCTGAAGGTGCCGGTTGGGCTGTCAAACTCACCAGGCGTGTTTCAACGACATTTAAATGCTATTTTCAGGCATCTGTCGCGTAAAGGTATTGCTTTGCCTTACGTTGACGACGTTATTAGACCTTCTAAGGACGAAAACGAAGCTGTACAGAATCTCAAAGAAGTCATCAACGTATGTAGGGAGTATGGCTTAGAATTAAATTTGAGAAAATGTAGTTTATTAAAGATGCGAATACAGTTTCTTGGTCATATCATTGAGAATCAAAAACTGTACCCATCTACAGAGAAAATTGATGCAGTAATTAGGTTTAGAACTCCACAAACGTTGAAACAGTCAGAAGTTTTTTTGGGCTTAACCGGATACTTCAGAAAGTTTATCCCAAACTACGCAGTAATTTCAAAGCCGTTGTCGAATTTAACTAAAAATAACGTACAGTTTGTAATTGGTATACAAGAAGAAGCTGCAATCAATCTTCTGAAGAAACTTTTAACTGAGAATCCAGTACTGAACATACACAACCAATCGTACGAAACTGAGGTGCATACAGACGGTTCGATAGATGGATTCGGTGCAGTTTTATTGCAGAAATTACCAGACGACTCCCAGTTACACCCAGTATATTTTATAAGCAAAAAGACGACAGATACCCAGCGAAAGTATACTAGCTATGAATTAGAAATATTGGCGGTGATTGAAGCTCTGAAAAAATTTCGAGTTTACTTGTTGGGAACACATTTTAAGTTAGTCACCGAATTCAACGCTTTCACGAAAATCTTAGAGAAGCAGAATTTGTCCACGAGTGTGGCACGTTGGGTTCTTTTCTTACAAGACTTCGACTATACCGTTGAGCATCGTGCTGGACGGCGTATGCAGCATGTCGACGCGCTCAGCTGATACCCGATATTGACGATAACTAAAAATGACGCTTTTGTTGGCATTGGTAGAGCACAAGCAAACGACGAAAAATTAAAAGCTATTAAAGAAATTATCAGCGATGAAACAAAAACATACGAGAATTGTTTTCTTAGAGGTGATATTTTATACAAACTAGTAAACGACGTTGAGCTGCTAGTAGTTCGAAAAGCAATGCAAAGGCAGATCATTAGCAATGCGCACGACAGAGGTCATTTTGCGACAAAGAAAACAAAAGAATTGATTTGTAGATCTCATTATATCCCACAATTGGAAGACAAGATTAAGCAGTACATCGAATGCTGCATACCCTGTATCATGAGTAACCGTAAACGAGGCAAACAGTAAGGGTTTTTACATCCGCTTCAAAAAGAAGACGTTTCATTATATACTTACCATATTGATTTCTTGGGTCCACTAGATTCAACACATGAAGACTATAAACACATTTTAGCCATTATAGACTCTTTTACTAAGTTTTGCTGGTTATACCCAACGAAGTTAATAAAGTCGAAAGAAGTAATTACACGGCTTAGCAATCAAAGTTCATTGTTTGGCAATCCAGCGTATATTATATCTGACAGAGGTTCTGCTTTTACCTCTCAAGACTTTATTAAATATTGCGATGACGAAGGCATCAAGTTGGTTAAGACGACAACAGGCTTACCACGAGTTAATGGTCAAGTGGAGAGACTGAATGCAGTCATTATCTCAGTCCTCTCTAAGCTAAGCATCAACGATCCATCTAAGTGGTATAAGCACGTTAGTAAAGTACAGCAGGCGATCAACTCAACATTCTGCAGAAGCATAGACGCTACTCCTTTTGAATTATTGATTGGAACAAAGATGCGAACTCGAGAAGATATTCAGTTACGAGACTGTATCAGCAAAGAATTTTGAACCACGTTTTATGACAATCGAGATGACTTACGAGCAAAGGCAAAAACAACTATTTTGAAAGTACAAAACGAAAACAAGAAGACATATAATCTACGGCGTAAGTAGTATAAAATCGGAGAACATGTAGCTATAAAGAGAACGTAGTTTGGTAGTAACCTTAAGCTGAAGCCAAAATTTTTAGGTCCGTATCAAACCGTTAAGGTCAAGCACAACAATTCATATGACGTTCAGAAGATAAGCAGCGGTGATGGTCCAAAGAATACAACGACTTGCGTAGAATATATGAAACTATGGTCCACGTCCAAAGACGACGCAGATAGCAAGGAAGCATCCGAGATGGATACTTAGTCAAAATGGCCGAATGTGGGAATCTATGGTGAATGGGCATTAGAAGAAGAGGAAGATTAGAGAAAACGGCAAGGAAAGAAGCAGTTGAACAGCGACAACCAAAAGTGAAAGACGTGCCCACTAAGTTCCACACTTATTAATAAAACAACATTTATTATATGAACATCTTATTATATAATCCGTTATATAAACAATAAACCTAAATCAATTATATAAACAATAAACCTACATATATATCCCATTTTGTACTAACTCAATCAAATCTTTGCATATTTTACCGCTATATATCAACTGAGATGTGCCTATGTAACATCAGGTTAGAAAGGTGCTGATATTTAGCGAATAGGCGAATTTCTATACGTGTATACTAAACTTCATTGCACAATGTAGTCGACTAATGAAGACGTGAATAAAATATAAGCTACTGTATGCAACCATTCCCTGCCTTTGCATCGTGCCAGTTGCTGCTCAACACTTTATATTTCTCATTACTGCCAAATATTATTCACTTATTTTACATGCAGGCGAATACAATTTTCAATGGGATCTATATTTCGGAATGTACTTGGAATAGTTTTCTTTCAACATCCTAATCTTGAAAAGGTGAAAAACACTAATAGCTTAATAACAGGGCACCTAACCCCACTCAAAGAATATGAAAGTGTTGTGCCAATTTTCTATGCCCCGGTGTAGAATTTTGGCTGGAATTTCGGCTATAATGCACTGAATGTTGTCTTCGAGCTCCTGGAACGTTGATGATTAATTAGCGTAAATCTCTGATTTAACATATCCCAAGACATTAAATCGCATGATCTTGGCGGTCAATTTTCTGGATCATTTCTCGAAAATAACAAGTCGTCAACTTTATGCGCAATGTGTTCATATTTAGACGTGGCACATGTCCGCATCGATTTCAGCCGGTCGGTCTACATCGTTCAATAACGCCCGCTACGATCGGAATTAAGTCCTTGAATAGAAATGTTATATATATAATATGACCACATAAAATTCGAGTTCATAGTCCATAACTCGTCTTTACGTGTTCATATTTTTAATTATATGTATATAATAGTGTGCAATATTTCAAAGCAGCACGGGACTTTTAACTATTGCAACCGGTGGTCTCGGAACAGAAGTTACATATATTCATCCCTCTATCCACACATATATAAATAAATACTAATATGTATATGTGTATCCAACACTTATGAATGAACGTGTGTGTGTTCCGGTGTAAACATTTTTTCTTTACCAAATGTCAACATACAGTGGGTTGCCAAATTATTAGGGACAGTAGTATTTTTGCCCAATTTGTTCCTTTGGGCGCAGTTGAGTGCGGTTTTAAGAGCAACAACTTTACAGGAAAGTACTTTTTGCGTTCACCACATCTTGATAACTTCAGTTTTAAGTAGATTTTGAGAGTTAATGTATTTGTTTACTTTCTACAAATATTTTATTAACGGTAGACTCGCAGGGTGCTGAACACGTATTTTAGTGAAAGTTGAAATTAATTATTTAAAAAAAGTTTTTATCATTTTTGTGCAACAAACGCAGATCAAATGTAAGTATCATAGTTGTATTATTAAAAAATAATGAATTTGGGCCGATTTTCATTATAATATTTTTTTTATTTTGCTCCAGTATGGGTCGAGGGTGTTATTTGTCCCCAAGGAAAAAATCAGAGATTAAAACTCTTCCCCAGCACATAAGCCATTCGCAAAGGAACATAGCAGAACTAGCTGGAGTTTCTAAAACAGAAGTGAATAAAATAAAGATTAGTTTGGATCAAAATCAATCACTTTCGCCAAAAAGAAAGGGCAAGAGTGGAAGAAAACGCATAACAACATCACGATCTGACCGGAAAATTCGGGACATCTGCTTGCAAAACAGGAAGAAAAGTGCTGGGCTCTTAACTCAATTAGTTCAAGAGTCTGGAGTAGTAGTATCCAAAAGAACCGTGCAGCGAAGGTTAGCAGAAGAAGGGTTGACTGGTGATCGTCCTGCTAAGGAAAACTCGGTTAACAGTTGCGATGAAGAAAAAACGTCTTGCCTGGGCCCAAAAATACCGCCAGAAGACTGATGAGGACTGGAGTAAGGTCAGCTATTATTATTACTGTCATCTTACACCATTTTTAAATCATATATTTGAAAATAATAAGCAACTTTCTTTTTCAGGTATGTTTTTCAGAGGAGTCAACCTTTGAAATTCTGGCCGACAAGAGCAGCTTCTGTCCAGGCGAAAAATGTCACCCTGACTGCATTGTGGAGAGGGTTAAACACCCTGTTAAAATAATGGTGTGGTCTGTCATAAGTGCTAAAGGGGTTGGACGTCTCTACATTGTCCAGGGTACCATGAGACAAGACCAATACAGACAAGTTCTGGAAACTCGACTGTTACCGCAACTTAAGGATTGGTTCCCAGACGGTGAGGAATTAATTTTTATGCATGATTCAGCGCCATGTCATAAAGCAAGAAGCATAACCAAATTTCTGGCAGACCATAACATTCCAGTTTTACCTTGGCCTGGCAATTTACCTGACATGAACCCCATAGAAAATTTATGGCAGATTACCAAGGCCGAAATTGCCAAAGAGATAATAATTACCGAGGTAAAATTGATTGAAAGTTAATAAATGTATGGCACTACAACCCCATGATTAAAGAAAGTGCCTTAACGTGCATAGAAAGTATGCCCAGACGGATTAAAAGCACTCATTGAGGCGAAAGGAAATGTGACTAAATACTGATTATTAATCAGAAATATTTTATCTCGCTCATATGTATATTTTTGAAATAATTATTTTTATTTTTTTGTTCTTATGTTAGTTTGTAAATTACTCTTTTATTATTATTAAAGCTTTTTATAACTAAAAAAGACCAATACTTCACTTATACCGTATTTTTGTGACTGTCCCTAATAATTTGGCAACCCACTGTAAGTATTATCAAGGCACTTGACTTTGTTGGGTTGTGGTAACTGGGGGCAAAAAGGTCTACGTTATGACAAATGTGTTCGAGAGGACTGTAAATATTTAACTATGCTTTGATATGGGGTGAGAATAAAATAAAATATTATTTTAAAAATTTATGTATGTACTATATGTTGTTATACATATATTATTATGTTAGACCAAGTATGCTTTGGGTAGCCAAAGATGGTAAGGTGAACCATCCCTATCCAGGGTTGTGCGCTCTGTTTGGGACCCGCCACGTAAAAAACGTCTCCAATGAAAAAAAAAAATAACAGCCTCGGATAAGAAACCTCTCTTTTGATCTAATTCGGACTGAGCAGGAAATTGAGAAGTAAAGTCCTCTCTCGACGAACAAAAAATAAACTCTCTAACTCACTCATTATTCCCGTCCTGCACCCGCCGGGGGAAGCAGAGGAAGAGGAGATCACCACTCTGTTGGACGAACCTGGCTTCGTTTGGAATCTATTGGCGCCAAGCAGCGAAAAGAGAGAACGACTGGCGCGCTAAGCGATGTCTAAGCCAGTAATGAAGAGATATCGACGAAATATTTTGTTGAAGTGAGCTTTAAGTTATGCACAGAAAAAACTTGCATATTTAATGTTTGAAATATTTATGACAACAAAAGATGTATTAGTCAAAGATAAACTTTACTTTAAAGTTGTCAAAAGTTTTAAATTACCATTTTTGATAAAAATGAAAGCAAATATTTTTTTGGAAAACTTTTCACTTGTTGCATCGTAAGAAGAAAGTGTAGGAGCATCAATACTATACTGACAAATCGCGTTATTGTATCAAATTTTGGTGACGATGCACAACTTTTGCTCCATTACTGCTTGTTCTTATTCATACATAAAAGAAAATTTGCGATAAATTTGAGTCATCAAAAATATAGACCGTCTTCTTTTGTGTTACCTAGTTTCGGCTTGCATTGTCAAACCGAACAAAGCAGCAGCAGCATGTTAATGTGAATACTAGTTAGAGATCATATAAATACTTAGGTTTGGATAGCATGGTGATCATCGTTTAACATATTGGGAAAGACCTTGTATTGTTAGGATTTTATATTAAAACGAATTGAAGATGGAGTTCGTTCTTTTATAGTGTTGGAATAATTGTTCGGATATTAACGTCAAACTTCAAAATACTTAGTTTTCATGCGGCTTCAAATCTACCAAAATCTAATCAACTTTCTTTGCAATTTGTTTTATATTATTTTTTGCATATATGTACGTATGTTATTATTGTAAAAACACTACAAAAGAATTAGTTAAGTAGCAAAAAGGACCAAAACTGGTCCTATGCGTGGCTCATTAGCCTACCAGACTAACCTAAGCTAGCCGTGGGTTATAAAAACAGTGCAAAGGTATTAGTTAATGACCAATTTCGTAATCGTCTTAGAATTATGACTCAAAAAGAAAAGGTTAAAAAACACCGTAATGTTCACACATGACATGTGCTTACTCAAATTGATATTTATGAAATAGTATCATATTGTACTTTAAATAGATCTAAGATTTATCACCATTAATAATGTCGGAAAGCATTGTCTCATAGATGCTAATGCGGCGCTGTTTAGAAAAAAGTTAGTGATTTTGGAACCAATCGTAGGCCCAAATGATCTTTCAAATTGTTTTCACTGATCCGATCCTTCCGATAGTCCAACGAAGCAAGTAAGATCTCTGACTGTTAATCGTCGATTCTCAAGCACCAATTCCTTTATTTTATTGTCGGGTTTATCATAGATAGATGTTGATGACCATCCTGGACGTGGTTCGTCGTTTGTTATCAGACTACTTCAAGTCGCAGCGGCGTGTTTTTCATCCGATTTCATAAATGTTTACAGGAAGTTGTTAATGAAATATGTTCTGATGCTTTCTGTACTTTTGAAATATAATTTTTACATTACATTATAATTTGACATTACAAAACATTATTTTTTTGCTCAATACTGTATATAATGCAAGCAACGAAAATAATCAAAAATGGATATCCAATGACAAAAAGGGTGCAACGTATAACCATAAAGAATAAGACGGCAAATGACTAAGAAGCTTTCTCAACGAAATGTGGGTGGCCACTACGAACTCAGCATTCTGTGAAAAAGGGAAGAAATAAATGGAGAAGTAAAAGGTAACTAAAGAGCAAAAAAAAAAAAAATAATGCTGCTTGCGAATATGGTTAGAGGGTTCATTCTTAAGCACTCAGCTGCTACGCACCAGTAAAACAGTAAGATGAATAAGCTACAGTGACTATCATTTTACATTGTGTGATAATAATTAGGCTGTCAGCCTTTTTAACGGACCACTAAGAAGCCAAATTTCCAGTACGTGTTGGTTCAGTCGAAAGGATTTCGGTCATATAAATGGCTGCGCATTCGACCAGTCGTTAATGTCTTAATGTAAGCTGGCGTTGTCCAAGAGAAGTGGAACGAAGTTATTTTCAAAACCCAGAAACATTTTTTCTGTATTGAACTAAATAATATTATATTCGAGATCTTTCCCAAAAGTTTTATAAGGTTTAATGTAGCGTTTGGTAATAGAGGCTGTACTTACTTAACTGACACTGCAGAATTTTCGTGCGACCTTCACTCACTATTGAACCTGATGACGAAGATTGTGTGGTAAAGCGTGGCGCCTGCAGTTGTCATCTGTAAGCATAAAAGAAAGTTAAAAATTGCTTACTTAATATACATGTACGTATGTGAAATTTGTTTGGTATCGAAAAAGGTACTAGTAAATTTTGAAAATATTATTGGAAATGAAACTAAGATTTTTTATTTATTTTATAAAATGAAGTATAACACCTTTTGGTTTGTCGTTATAAATTAAAAGAAATAATCTGCAGATATAACATGAAATGATTAATAAATACAAAATATAAATGAAATTCATAATAAACATTATAATTATGTATAAAAAAAATTAAAACAAGTAAGGAAGGGCTAAGTTCGGGTGTCACCGAACATTTTATACTCTCGCATGGTAAAGTGATAATCGAGATTTCATAATACGTCATTTACATATTTTTCAAATACTGTATTTTTGTAAAGTTTTATTCCGCTATCGTCATTGGTTCCTAATGTTTATACTCGTATTATACAGAGAAGGCATCAGATGGAATTCAAAATAGCTTTATATTGGAAGAAGGCGTGGTTGTGAACCGATTTCACCCATATTTCGTACATGTCATCAGGGTGTTAAGAAAATATTATATACCGAATTTCATTGAAATCGGTCTAGTAGCTCCTGAGATATGGTTCTTGGTCCATAAGTGGGCGGCGCCACGCCCATTTTCAATTTTTAAAGAAAGCCTGGGTGCAGCTTCCTTCTGCCACTCTTCCGTAAAATTTAGTGTTTCTGACGTTTTTTGTTAGTCGGTTAACGCACTTTTAGTGATTTTGAACATAACCTTTGTATGGGAGGTGGGCGTGGTTATTATCCGATTTCTTCCATTTTTGAACTGTATATGGAAATACCTGAAAAAAACGACTTTGTAGACTTTGGTTGACATAGCTGTAGTAGTTTCCGAGATATGTACAAAAAACTTAGTAGGGGGTGGGGCCACGCCCACTTTTCCAAAACAATTGCGTCCAAATATGCCCCTCCCTAATGCGATCCTTTGTGCTAAATTTCACTTTAATATCTTTATTTATGGCTTAGTTATGACACTTTATAGATTTTCGGTTTTCGCCATTGTGTGGGCGTGGCAGTGGGCCGATTTTGCCCATCTTCGAACTTTACCTTTTTATAGAGCCAAGAAATATGGGTACCAAGTTTCATCATGATATCTCAATTTTTACTCAAGTTACAGCTTGAACGGACGGACAGACGGACGGACAGACAGACATCCGGATTTCGACTCTACTCGTCACCCTGATCACTTTGGTATATATAACCCTATATCTGACTCTTTTAGTTTTAGGACTTACAAACAACCGTTATGTGAACAAAACTATAATACTCTCGTTAGCAACATTGTTGCGAGAGTATAAATATTGTTCGAATGCAACTTAATACGAAACCACAAGGGCTGCTGTTGCGAGAAATGAGACGACCGAAGTTGAAAGTGACGCATGCGTGCCGCCGCATATTTCATTGTGTCTCGTTTGTAGCAAAAAGCTGACAGCGTTTAAACGTCGCACAAGCTACCAAAGATAACGTATATGCTCGCATATACATATGTATATCAGAAAGGGTATATCAATAAGTAGAAGCAACACAGCAACCATAGTGGTTAAACTTTTTATAACTAAAAATATTATATGTATATAAATTGGCTAATCAGTCATCAGCGACTCAAAACATGAATGTAGCTAAAGACTGTGTACACACATCCGCCAATCCCGATTATAATTCACATTATTCAAGCAGACCATGTAAGAACTTTAAAATTAAAATTTATTATT
>NW_024396011.1:0-7225 GCF_016617805.1 Bactrocera tryoni
TTTGAGAAAAATCACATGTTTGTTTCTACTTTGTAAACGCTCTAGCGGCTAAAGTGTTCGACACAGGTGAATCAAATAAAAAGCATCGGTTAGCTAATTTAAGGATCTTCTAGAAAAGCCCTCAACCTATTTTCTATTCCTTCCAGGAGCCTGGCAATAGTGCTCACAACAAATGTAGTGTTTTGAGAAAAATCACATGTTTGTTTCAACTTTGTAAGCGCTCTAGCGTCTAAAGTGTTCGACGTAGGTGGGTCAAATAAATAGCATCGGTTAGATAATTTAAGGAGCCTTTAGAAAAGCCCTCAACTTATTCTCTATCCCTACCAGGAGCGTGGCAATAGCGTTCACAAACAAGTGTAGTGTTTTGAGAAAAATCACATGTTTGTTTCAACTTTGTAAACGCTCTAGCGTCTAAAGTATTCGACGTAGGTGGGTCAAATAAATAGCATCGGTTAGATAATTTAAGGAGCCTTTAGAAAAGCCCTCAACTTATTCTCTATCCCTACCAGGAGCGTGGCAATAGCGTTCACAAACAAGTGTAGTGTTTTGAGAAAAATCACATGTTTGTTTCAACTTTGTAAACGCTCTAGCGGCTAAAGTATTCGACGTAGGTAGGTCAAATAAATAGCATCGGTTAGATAATTTAAAGATCTTTTAGAAAAGCCCTCAACCTATTTTCTATTCCTTCCAGGAGCCTGGCAATAGTGCTCACAACAAATGTAGTGTTTTGAGAAAAATCACATGTTTGTTTCAACTTTGTAAACGCTCTAGCGGCTAAAGTATTCGACGTAGGTAGGTCAAATAAAAAGCATCGGTTAGATAATTTAAAGATCTTTTAGAAAAGCCCTCAACCTATTTTCTATTCCTACCAGGAGCCTGGCAATAGTGTTCACAAACAAATGTAGTGTTTTGAGAAAAATCACATGTTTGTTTCAACTTTGTAAACGCTCTAGCGGCTGAAGTATTCGACGCAGGTGGGTCAAATAAATAGCATCGGTTAGATAATTTAAGGATCTTTTAGAAAAGCCCTCAACCTGTTTTCTATCCCTACCAGGAGCGAGGCAATAGTGCTCACAAACAAATGTAGTGTTTTGAGAAAAATCACATGTTTGTTTCAACTTTGTAAACGCTCTAGCGGCTAAAGTATTCGACGTAGGTGGGTCATATAAATAGCATCGGTTAGATAATTTAAGGAGCTTTTAGAAAAGCCCTCAACCTCTTTTCTATCCCTACCAGGAGCCTGGCAATAGTGCTCACAACAAATGTAGTGTTTTGAGAAAAATCACATGTTTGTTTCAACTTTGTAAACGCTCTAGCGGCTGAAGTATTCGACGCAGGTGGGTCAAATAAATAGCATCGGTTAGATATTTTAAGGATCTTTTAGAAAAGCCCTCAACCTATTTTGTATCCCTACCAGGAGCCTGGCAATAGTGTTCACAAACAAATGTAGTGTTTTGAGAAAAATCACATGTTTGTTTCAACTTTGTAAACGCTCTAGCGGCTGAAGTATTCGACGCAGGTGGGTCAAATAAATAGCATCGGTTAGATAATTTAAGGATCTTTTAGAAAAGCCCTCAACCTGTTTTCTATCCCTACCAGGAGCGAGGCAATAGTGCTCACAAACAAATGTAGTGTTTTGAGAAAAATCACATGTTTGTTTCAACTTTGTAAACGCTCTAGCGGCTAAAGTATTCGACGCAGGTGAATCAAATAAAAAGCATCGGTTAGATAATTTAAGGATCTTTAAGAAAAGCTCTCAACTTATTCTCTATCCCTACCAGGAGCCTGGCAATAGTGCTCACAAAAATGTAGTGTTTTGAGAAAAATCACATGTTTGTTTCAACTTTGTAAACGCTCTAGCGTCTAAAGTATTCGACGTAGGTGGGTCAAGTAAATAGCATCGGTTAGATAATTTAAGGAGCTTTTAGAAAAGCCCTCAACCTATTTTCTATTCCTACCAGGAGCCTGGCAATAGTGCTCTCAAAAACAAATGTAGTTTTTTGAGAAAAATCACATGTTTGTTTCAACTTTGTAAACGCTCTAGCGTCTAAAGTATTCGACGCAGGTGAATCAAATAAAAAGCATCGGTTAGATAATTTAAGGATCTTTTAGAAAAGCTCTCAACCTATTCTCTATCCCTACCAGGAGCGTGGCAATAGCGTTCACAAACAAGTGTAGTGTTTTGAGAAAAATCACATGTTTATTTTCAACTTTGTAAACGCTCTAGCGTCTAAAGTATTCGACGTAGGTGGGTCAAATAAATAGCATCGGTTAGATAATTTAAGGAGCTTTTAGAAAAGCCCTCAACCTATTTTCTCTTCCTACCAGCAGCGTGGCAATAGTGTTCACAAACAAATGTAGTGTTTTAAGAAAAATCACATGTTTGTTTCAATTTTGAAACGCTCTAGCGGGGTAGGTGGGTGATATAAATAGCGCCGGTTAGATAATTTAAGGAGCTTTTGGAAAAGCCCTTAACCTATTCTCTATCCCTACCAGGAGCGTGGCAATAGTGTTCACAAACAAGTGTAGTGTTTTGAGAAAAATCACATGTTTGTTTCAACTTTGTAAACGCTCTAGCGGCTAAAGTATTCGACGCAGGTGAATCAAATAAATAGCATCGGTTAGATAATTTAAAGATCTTTTAGAAAAGCCCTCAACCTATTTTCTATTCCTACCAGGAGCCTGGCAATAGTGCTCACAACAAATGTAGTGTTTTGAGAAAAATCACATGTTTGTTTCAACTTTGTAAACGCTCTAGCGGCTAAAGTATTCGACGTAGGTAGGTCAAATAAATAGCATCGGTTAGATAATTTAAGGAGCCTTTAGAAAAGCCCTCAACTTATTCTCTATCCCTACCAGGAGCGTGGCAATAGCGTTCACAAACAAGTGTAGTGTTTTGAGAAAAATCACATGTTTGTTTCAACTTTGTAAACGCTCTAGCGGCTAAAGTATTCGACGCAGGTGAATCAAATAAATAGCATCGGTTAGATAATTTAAGGAGCTTTTAGAAAAGCCCTCAACTTATTCTCTATCCCTACCAGGAGCGTGGCAATAGTGTTCACAAACAAATGTAGTGTTTTGAGAAAAATCACATGTTTGTTTCAACTTTGTAAACGCTCTAGCGGCTAAAGTATTCGACGTAGGTAGGTCAAATAAATAGCATCGGTTAGATAATTTAAGGAGCTTTTAGAAAAGCCCTCAACCTATTTTCTATTCCTACCAGGAGCCTGGCAATAGTGCTCACAACAAATGTAGTGTTTTGAGAAAAATCACATGTTTGTTTCAACTTTGTAAACGCTCTAGCGGCTAAAGTATTCGACGCAGGTGAATCAAATAAATAGCATCGGTTAGATAATTTAAGGATCTTTTAGAAAAGCCCTCAACCTGTTTTCTATCCCTACCAGGAGCCTGGCAATAGTGTTCACAAACAAATGTAGTGTTTTGAGAAAAATCACATGTTTGTTTCAGCTTTGTAAACGCTCTAGCGGCTAAAGTATTCGACGCAGGTGGGTCAAATAAATAGCATCGGTTAGATAATTTAAGGAGCTTTTAGAAAAGCCCTCAACCTGTTTTCTATCCCTACCAGGAGCCTGGCAATAGTGTTCACAAACAAATGTAGTGTTTTGAGAAAAATCACATGTTTGTTTCAACTTTGTAAACGCTCTAGCGGCTAAAGTATTCGACGTAGGTGGGTCAAATAAATAGCATCGGTTAGATAATTTAAGGAGCTTTTAGAAAAGCCCTCAACCTGTTTTCTATCCCTACCAGGAACGCGGCAATAGTGTTCGCAAACAAATGTAGTGTTTTGCGAAAAATCACATGTTTGTTTCAACTTTGTAAACGCTCTAGCGGCTAAAGTATTCGACGTAGGTTGGTCAAATAAACAGCATCGGTTAGATATTTTAAGGAGCTTTTAGAAAAGCCCTCAACCTGTTTTCTATCCCTACCAGGAGCCTGGCAATAGTGTTCACAAACAAATGTAGTGTTTTGAGAAAAATCACATGTTTGTTTCAACTTTGTAAACGCTCTAGCGGCTAAAGTATTCGAAGCAGGTGGGTCAAATAAATAGCATCGGTTAGATAATTTAAGGAGCTTTTAGAAAAGCCCTCAACCTTATTTTCTATTCCTACCAGGAGCCTGGCAATAGTGCTCACAACAAATGTAGTGTTTTGAGAAAAATCACATGTTTGTTTCAACTTTGTAAACGCTCTAGCGGCTAAAGTATTCGACGTAGGTAGGTCAAATAAATAGCATCGGTTAGATAATTTAAAGATCTTTTAGAAAAGCCCTCAACCTATTTCTCTATCCCTACCAGGAGCCTGGCAATAGTGTTCACAAACAAGTGTAGTGTTTTGAGAAAATCACATGTTTGTTTCAACTTTGTAAACGCTCTAGCGGCTAAAGTAATCGACGCAGGTGAATAAAATAAATAGCATCGGTTAAATAATTTAAGGATCTTTTAGAAAAGCCCTCAACCTATTTTCTATTCCTACCAGGAGCCTGGCAATAGTGCTCACAACAAATGTAGTGTTTTGAGAAAAATCACATGTTTGTTTCAACTTTGTAAACGCTCTAGCGGCTAAAGTATTCGACGTAGGTGGGTCAAATAAATAGCATCGGTTAGATAATTTAAGGATCTTTTAGAAAAGCCCTCAACCTGTTTTCTATCCCTACCAGGAGCGTGGCAATAGTGTTCATAAACAAATGTAGTGTTTTGAGAAAAATCACATGTTTGTTTCAACTTTATAATCGCTCTAGCGTCTAAAGTATTCGACGTAGGTGGGTCAAATAAATAGCATCGGTTAGATAATTTAAGGATCTTTTAGAAAAGCCCTCAACCTGTTTTCTGTCCCTACCAGGAGCCTGGCAATAGTGCTCACAACAAATGTAGTGTTTTGAGAAAAATCACATGTTTGTTTCAACTTTGTAAACGCTCTAGCGGCTAAAGTATTCGACGTAGGTGGGTCAAATAAACAGCATCGGTTAGATAATTTAAGGAGCTTTTATCTTTTAGAAAAGCCCTCAACCTGTTTTCTATCCCTACCAGGAGCCTGGCAATAGTGCTCACAACAAATGTAGTGTTTTGAGAAAAATCACATGTTTGTTTCAACTTTGTAAACGCTCTAGCGTCTAAAGTATTCGACGTAGGTGGGTCAAGTAAATAGCATCGGTTAGATAATTTAAGGAGCTTTTAGAAAAGCCCTCAACTTATTCTCTATCCCTACCAGGAGCGTGGCAATAGCGTTCACAAACAAGTGTAGTGTTTTGAGAAAAATCACATGTTTGTTTCAACTTTGTAAACGCTCTAGCGTCTAAAGTATTCGACGTAGGTGGGTCAAGTAAATAGCATCGGTTAGATAATTTAAGGAGCTTTTAGAAAAGCCCTCAACCTATTTTCTATTCCTACCAGGAGCCTGGCAATAGTGCTCACAACAAATGTAGTGTTTTGAGAAAAATCACATGTTTGTTTCAACTTTGTAAACGCTGGTGGTGTTTTGAGAAAAATCACATGTTTGTTTCAACTTTGTAAACGCTCTAGCGGCTAAAGTATTCAATGCAGGTGGGTCATATAAATAGCATCGGTTAGATAATTAAAGGAGCCTTTAGAAAAGCATTCAACTTATTCTCTATCCCTACCAGGAGCGTGGCAATAGTGTTCACAAGCAAATGTAGTGTTTTGAGAAAAGTCACATGTTTGTTTCAACTTTGTAAATGCTCTAGCGGCTGAAGTATTCGACGCAGGTGGGTCAAATAAATAGCGTCGGTTAGATAATTTAAGGAGCTTTTAGAAAAGCCCTCAACCTGTTTTCTATCCCTACCAGGAGCCTGGCAATAGTGTTCACAAACAAATGTAGTGTTTTGAGAAAAATCACATGTTTGTTTCAACTTTGTAAACGCTCTAGCGGCTAAAGTATTCGACGTAGGTGGGTCAAATAAACAGCATCGGTTAGATAATTTAAGGGGCTTTTAGAAAAGCCCTCAACCTATTTTCTATCCCTACCAGGAGCCTGGCAATAGTGTTCACAAACAAATGTAGTGTTTTGAGAAAAATCACATGTTTGTTTCAACTTTGTAAACGCTCTAGCGGCTAAAGTATTCGACGTAGGTGGGTCAAGTAAATAGCATCGGTTAGATAATTTAAGGGGCTTTTAGAAAAGCCCTCAACCTATTTTCTATTCCTACCAGGAGCCTGGCAATAGTGCTCACAACAAAAGTAGTGTTTTGAGAAAAATCACATGTTTGTTTCAACTTTGTAAGCGCTCTAGCGGCTAAAGTGTTCGATGTAGGTGGGTCAAATAAACAGCATCGGTTACATAATTTAAGGGTATTTTAGAAAAGCCCTCAACCTATTCTCTATCCCTACCAGGAGCCTACCAATAGTGTTCACAATCAAATGTAGTGTTTTGAGAAAAATCACATGTTTGTTTCAACTTTGTAAACGCTCTAGCGGCTAAAGTATTCGACGTAGGTGGGTCAAGTAAATAGCATCGGTTAGATAATTTAAGGAGCTTTTAGAAAAGCCCTCAACCTATTTTCTATTCCTACCAGGAGCCTGGCAATAGTGCTCACAAACAAGTGTAGTGTTTTGAGAAAAATCACATTTTTGTTTCAACTTTGTAAACGCTCTAGCGTCTAAAGTATTCGACGCAGGTGGGTCAAGTAAATAGCATCGGTTAGATAATTTAAGGAGCCTTAAGAAAAGCCCTCAACCTATTTTCTATTCTTACCAGGAGCCTGGCAATAGTGCTCACAACAAATGTAGTGTTTTGAGGAAAATCACATGTTTGATTCAACTTTGTAAACGCTCTAGCGGCTAAAGTATTCGACGTAGGTGGGTCAAGTAAATAGCATCGGTTAGATAATTTAAGGGGCTTTTAGAAAAGGCCTCAACTTATTCTCTATCCCTACCATAAGCCTGGCAATAGCGTTCACAAACAAATGTAGTGTTTTGAGAAAAATCACATGTTTGTTTCAACTTTGTAAACGCTCTAGCGTCTAACGTATTCGACGCAGGTGGGTCAAGTAAATAGCATCGGTTAGATAATTTAAGGAGCCTTAAGAAAAGCCCTCAACCTATTTTCTATTCCTACCAGGAGCCTGGCAATAGTGCTCACAACAAATGTAGTGTTTTGAGGAAAATCACATGTTTGATTCAACTTTGTAAACGCTCTAGCGGCTAAAGTATTCGACGTAGGTAGGTCAAATAAATAGCATCGGTTAGATA
>NW_024396012.1:0-16792 GCF_016617805.1 Bactrocera tryoni
CTTTACAAAAATACGGTATTTGAAAAATATGTAAATGACGTATAATGAAATCTCGATTATCACTTTATCATGCGAGAGTATAAAATGTTCGGTGACACCCGAACTTAGCCCTTCCTTACTTGTTTTATTTTGCGATTGTTTTGTAGTTTATTAGTTGGCTCTTCTGATTTTAAATTTTTTACCATTTTTTTCTTAACATCTACAGAAACATTGAAATCAAAGAAAGCCATTGCGACGTTTTCCTCTGACAAATACCACATGTGTTGTTGCATTTTTCTCAGCAATTCCGAAGAAATACTTGGGTTCACTTTTTCATAATTAATACATTCTTTGGCAAAGTTTAAATCATGCAGGGAAGAGGTAATTGCATTAGAGCATTTGTACCAAGCTTTTATATATAAACGCACTAAAAAAACGCAAATGTGACTTAAACCTTTTAATTCAGCTTTACTTAAGTGAAATTGATCACGAAAAATAAATATTTTCAAGGAATATATTCCCTTTGACATCCAACGTGCATGACTTGTAACTCCGGGTGTTTTAAATTTACCACCATTATCACCAAGAAATGTAAGTACTAGACGTAAAAATTCTTTGTAGTCATCACGAACAAAAGTTTTTTGTAATTGTGAATGACAAAATTGTTTGATGTCATTGCAGATGCCATCACTTATATGAGATTTTATATCTTCACAGTTGAGCCCACTCTTAAATGATGAAGTGTCAATATTGGGCTAGGCTAGATATTCCATTTACTAAGTGTATCAAAAACGGCTGTAGCTATATTTTCACCAGTGGCAGATATAAGTTTTGGAGCGCCTAGAAATTTGAATTCGCCATTATACTTAACTAACAAGCACTGCAATTCGCTCAACTTTTATTTTTCCAATTAGATCTGGCAATACTTCACCATTCCAGTGGACGACCATTGCTTGTGTATCACTTAGCTAGAATAGAATATTATTAGTATTTAAATAACCTATACGTATATTTTCAATCATGGTATACTTTGTCAATAAAACTCTCTTGAATCCTCTGTGTTTCTTTTCTGCGATGCTCTTCCCTCAGTCTATGATGAGTAGAACGATTGACTACCAAGTCGCTAGTGCAATGGCCCAATGCTTCTGCAGTCGCCATCAGAATGTGCATCGCCTTTCCATCGCTTACTTTGGCGCTATCAAGTGCTAAAAGCAATCGTGGTGTGATAAAATGTTTTCTTCCCTGTTAATACAAGTTGAAGCAGTTTGTTTTGTATTTTTTTTTCACATTGGTTTCCGCTACTTCAGGCTCACTGTCACCAATATCTTCTTCATAGTCCATACCAAAATCGTCTTTGAGTTCGACTACACAATATCATTTTAAAATTGACCATTACCACTATAAATAAAATTAATTTCATTTGATAAACTTACGATTCACTTCCGACATTTGTTGATGTTTCCTTTTTCTAGACATTTCTTTCTCAATGCGGTGATCTGCTCTGTTTTGTTGCCGATACAATACCATGTCAGCACCGGCCATGCTACCAGGGCGACCTTTTTGCCTTTGTAGAATCAAAAATTCCTTGTCTTCGCTAATACTAATACGCATGTTTTGTAAGGCATCTCTATGAGCAATGTCAAACAAACTGTCCAATTCTGCAGAAGAGTCTTCAACAATTTTTTTCTGAGCATCAGATCTCTTATTTGGTACGGTTTTTTGAATCTTCTGCCATAATTTGTACAGAGATTCTAATTTATCGACACACATAACGTTGTCGTGTTTGTATATGTAATGTACTCGCAGTTGCTGGTAATTCACTCATTTCTTTTTTTATTAAATAATCACAATTTCGCACAAATTAATACATCTGATTTCAAATGCCAAACAAACGAGAGTGACAATTACTGAAGAAAGAACACAGTCCATTTACTGTTTTATTTCGCTGCCCAAAAATACCGTTACCAAAGTCTGCAGTCGTTCGTTTTTTATTTTTGCAAATATTGCTGGTTCATGTTGCAAAAATAAAGCAATCGACAGTTACGACGATGGTGCGATAAAAAAATATTATTTTATATTTTATATTTATTTTATATATTATTTAATAAATACACTAAAAAGAAAAATTGATACTTGAATACATAAAACTTGTTTTTTCCTATAGGAAGGCAATTTTTAATTTTAAAACGTTTCCGCGCCGTCTTCCCATCATCCGATTGTTCCCAAATTTTTTATTAAACATTTTTACATAAAAAGGAAAGAAATTAGCCCATTCTGTTAACTTAAAACACTATTTCAAAAATCTCCATATAACGTAGAACACCTCTAACCCTCACGTGCTTCGTACAAGCGAAAAATAATTATGACTGTGTCGCAGGCCCTGCTGTGGTCAATAACATCATTAACATCAACAATAAATGTGGTAGCAATGAAAATTTTTCGCATGCGGAAAAGAGGAAGCTGGTGAGCATATTGTAAAACCATCTTTGTTGTTTTTGTTGTTAAACCGATTATTATAGCGAGTTAATAAAATCAATATTATGTGCTGCATCGATTGAGAGAGCTAGGGGTGCGTGTTAGACGATTAGCCACAAAAAACAGGCAGTTTTTTTTGGAAAGCATTGTGTAAAGTATATTTATTTTTATTTTGTTTTCGTTCTTCATTCTTCGCTTTTTCGCAATGCTCCAGAAGCGGGCAAGCGCAACTTTATTAAATAACTGAAACTGAATATATTAATTATATACATATATATTCTAGAGGACCAGTCCACGCTTTACTGTGGCAGATACATAGATAATACTATTACTACCATCTATATTATTTCTATTGGTTGGATTGTAACTATTAGTTAATGAGATTTTTGTGAAGCAACTTGTGTCTCGCTTCCCTCTTCAATTCTCGGTATCTATCCCATCCCGCACGTGTAGTGGTCGATCGTAACGTTGCGAGGTAGGCAGCCTGTTTTCTCTCCGCTGCGACACGGCACTCCTCGTCGTACCAGCTGTTATTTTGCACTTTCCGAAAACCAATGGTTTCGGTTGCAGCTGTACGTAAGGAGTTTGAAATGCCATCCCACAGTTCCCTTATACCGAGTTGTTGACGAGTGCTCTCAGAGAGCAGGAGTGCAAGCCAAGTAGAAAATCTTTCGGCTGTCTGTTGTGATTGCAGCTTCTCGACGTCGAACCTTCCTTGTGTTTGGTGGCGTGCGTTTTTTGCTGCACAGAGGCGGGTGCGACTCTTAGCTGCAACAAGATAATGGTCCGAGTCGATGTTAGGACCTCGGAGCGCACGCACATCTAAAACACTGGAGACGTGTCTTCCGTCTATCACAACATGATCGATCTGGTTGGTAGTTTTTCGATTCGGAGACAGCCAGGTAACTTGATGAATCTTTTTATGCTGGAATCTAGTACTACAGATAACCATATTTCGGGCCCCGGCAAAGTCGATCAGCCCCAACCCATTTGGGGATGTTTCGTCGTGGAGGCTGAATTTACCGACCGTAGTTCCAAAGATACCTTCTTTACCCACCCTGGCGTTAAAGTCGCCAAGCACGATTTTGACATCGTGGCGGGGGCATCTCTCATAAGTGCGCTCCAAGCACTCATAAAAGACATCTTTGGTCACATCGTTCTTCTCTTCCGTCGGGGCGTGGTTGCAAATCAGCGATATGTTGACGAACCTCCCTTTGATGCGGATTGTGGCTAGACGTTCATTCACCGGAGTGAATGATAATACTCGGCGACGGAGTCTCTCTTCCACCGCGAATACCACACCAAACTTGCGCTCCTTTATATGGCCACTGTAGTAAATGCCACAAGGACCTACTCGTCTCTGTCCTTGTTCCGTCCATCGCATTTCTTGGACGGCGGTGATGTCAGCCTTTATTTTCCCGAGGACATCAACCAGCTGGGCAGCGGCACCTTCCCAATTAAGGGACCGGACATTCCAGGTGCATGCGCTATTATAATTGTGCTTATTTCGTTTGCCATGGTCGTCATCAAAAGGAGGGTTTCTCATCCGAGGCTGTTGGTAGATTTTCATTGGGGTGAGCTTTTTACGTGGCGGGTCCCAAACCCAGCGCACAGCCCTATGGGGATGTTTCGCCTTCTCACTTTAGCTCGCCTTCGAACGGATGTTCTTAGGCTACCCAGAGGATACTTGGTCAAAGACCGGAAGTCGTGAGCTGCTTGAGTCATATGTAAAACAATCGTTTCTGGCCACTCCCAAGTGAACGGCGATCAGAGAACTTTCCTCACTTGCGTGAACTTCTACACATGGCTCCATCCTCCATAATTTTTTTTCATTGAATTATAAAATTCATAAGAAATAAACAATTTTCCCAAAAATAATCAAACTCTAACTGTTAATATCTTTTAAACGTTTGGGTTTACGAAAAAATCATGATGGACCTTTTTCGTGGAGCATTAAATTTCCTACAAAATCTAAGGAACAAGATATTTTTTCAAGTAGTTGGAAGCGAGATATAAATTTTTCTATCTGATAATAAGAAAAAATAGAAAACTGTATGTAGGAGGACCTTCCCGTTACAATTAAAAACTCATGTTTCGAAAGGCTTTCTGAGAGGTGTCTTAGAACCTATTTTTCCGAGTACCAAACGAAAAAAAAAAATTTTTTGAATCACTCTAATATATGTATAAATACTAAATGTGGAAAGAGCTTAAAAATTGCATTTGCGCACAGGAAGGGCAATTTGGCGTAAAAAACTTTAGTTTGTGTTGGCCTTTTGGCATACACTTGCTTGCTTTGCGGCCAACAACAACCGCACTTCGAACAATGCAATTCACAGTACAGCGTACAATTAAGCACACTCGAAGGAAACCAAAAATAAAGTTCAAAAAAAAATTTTATATGAAAATTAAATTAAAAATTTACGAAAAACAAAAATCCTTGAATTGCATTGTTCAAAAATAGTCAAATTTATGAAATTGAGCGAGAAAGCTAGAATTGAAAACATGGCAGTTAAAACAAGAGTCAGAAATATAAATGCAAAAACAACAGAAAATTAAACATACAAAAATAATGAATGGCGTACAAGGAGAGAAGCAGAAAACCGCATGGAAAATAAATTTTCTCTTGACCCTGTTTGCGGATATGCGACTTCACCGCGCCCACTGATCCTCCACACATCACTTGTTGAAGTTACCACTTGTCTGCGTATTGTTGAAAAAACGTCTGATCTGATAAACATTTTGCGTGAAATTGTGAGGCTTTTGTGTGATTCAAGCTTCGGATGGTTAGCGTTGAAAGTTTGTGGTGAATTGCACATGCGGCGCAACTTTGATCTGTAGTGGGGCTAATTAGTTGTTACTTTACGGCGATACTGTTCCAAATAACTTTCTAAAATTTCTATCGATTATGTGACTCTTAAGTTACATCTTCGTTCTCTGTCGAGAGGCTCCTAACTAATCTGACAATCCTTAATTTTCCAAAATGTAATGAAAAAAAATAACATTATTTTTAGTTACAAATATACTTATACATATTTTCTTTCATCTTTTTTACGTTCCAGCTTTTGTTTTCAAAGGCAAAAATGTTTTTATTTACTCATAATCAATTTTAATTCCGACTTTAGGATTACAAATCACATTTTTAGTCCTTAACACTAGAAAGTCGGGAGTTTAGTTATACCTATATTGCCTGAAAGCAGTCAAAATGACTGTCTTTCGGCAATGTAGATATAACACATATATATACATATATATTAGAAGTGAAGAAGGGGGCAAAAACAATGATTAATTAATGCATTTATATGTTGTAGGAAAAGTCTCAAAATTTTTAGAAGCTATGTCATTATTTAAATCACTATTTTTTTAATTGAAATTAGAAAGCAGTCAAAATGACTTGCTTAGGCAATCTAAATAGAAAGTTTAATTTTTAATTCAAATTTTATTAGCTAAAAAAACTCACGCTTATCCCGATGAAGCCCACAGGATCACACTGCTGAAATAACAACTTTGTATGCTAACAAATCGTTTTTAAATATCCAGATAAACCCTCCAAATATAGAAGAAGAACTTTAAGACAATTTTAGACTCCTAAATTCGATTTCAGCAAAGTCGCTTGGAAGACAATTTAAAATATCTCAATATTAATGTAGCGATAACTGAACAGCCTAGAGGCATTTCTTACCAACAATAAACATTCTGAACAGGTGAAAAAAAGGACGATGGAAATGCAAATAAAACGCAAAATATTTAATGACTCATAAATATATATACATAACTTTATCCTTCAAAGTAATCTTCACCAGATGTAATACACTTATGCCAACGGAACAAGAAAACGACACGGTGCCAAATTTAGTAAACACGGTAGTTGATCGATGGTATTCATTGTGGTTTTGGCTTTAAATACAGTCACAATCGTAACTCGATGCGATGGTGCATTATCATCGCGTAAAATCCATTAATTTTTCTTTCACAATTCCTCCCATTTCGACGGATGTCCTCATCCAAACGCCTCAATATCGCCAAATTATTCTCCGTCTGTCCCTCCGGAACAAATTCAGTATGCAACAAACTACGAATGTCGAAAAAAGAATGAGCATCACCTTGTTTTTTTTTTTACCACTTTGCCGTGGGTTTTTTGGTTTCTGAACTGAAACCGTAAGCTTTTTGGCCAACTTACCAAACTCCATTTTATTGAAATACCATTTCCCAGAGAAATTTAATTTTGGGGTACCTTTTTGCCATGTATGCATGTATATATGACTATTTTAAATTGATTAAGAAGTCCTGACTTCCATTCTCAGAAATACCCGGGAAATCTTGGATGGTATACAATTTTGCAGGGAGTGAAAGGAAAACTAAAGAGTAAATTCTTAAATGATATAACTTTTCATCTGTGAAAAAATAATGTTTTACGACATTAGATCCTATCTGACTTCCTGGGAAACATCAGCTTCTTATTGTTGTTATTAAATTTTAGTTTAGGCTATACTCTTTCTTAGTCGCCTCACTCCGACGTGAGCTTAACGTTTACAGTAGATTAAATTCAATCATCGATCGTATAAAAATTATCGATACTCTGTGCACTTCTATTCTATATCCAACGGCTTAGTCAGAGTCACAGATGAGAACTGTTACCTCCTTTGGGGTATTTGAGAGATGGAGCTGGAAACTGGGCTATAAGGACTTGCTACGTCGCTAGTCTTGGGTATTATTACATTTGAACTGGAAGCTATGAACTTCTTTATATCTCCAAGACCCGATTGCATAATGCCTGCACAGCTTTAGCACTGACAAAGGTGTTATACAACTGGTTGGAATTATCTACGCGTACTGCGTCAGATTAGGCCACACTCCGGTAGCTTGGAGGCAAGTAAGAGTAGCGTTCGTTACGAAAGTAGAAAAAGTCCATGTATCACTGTTAAGGACTTCAGGCAGGTTGGTCGGCACTGCCTTGTAACTGGTAATGCCAAGGCTGTTCCTTATACATAAAGACTACGCTGTGTGAACCTTCCTTAAGGCCTTCAACAGCTCCTTCTGCGTCGATGCAGCGCTGCCAGTGCGATTTCCAAGCATTGACGACATGACGGAAAGATTTTTTTCGGAATAACCTTGAGAGACGAGGTGCATGCTGCTTAGATCCCCTTTCATCGGCCTTTTCAGGCAAGAAAGCAAAAAATCTAAGTGGGGCCCACATCTGCGTTGGGATGCCGGCCTTGGTTAGCTAGCTGTTCACAAGAAAAGCGTTGTGAGCCGGGGCCGTGGTATCTTGTCGGACCAGATTGGCCCTTCGTTTGAGTCTCTTGAGGACTTCCACGTAAAACTTGGCGTTGACGGTTTGTCCAGGAGAACCAAATTTAGGGTGGACGATGCCTTTGATGTCAAAAAAAAAAATGAGCATCGTCTTCACTTTGAATTTGCTCATTTATCAGAGACTTCTTCCCGGCATGGTGCCAGCGAAACACATCACTTCTTACTAAAAATCAGCTGGGTAAGCCCGTTTGATCATATCAAACTTCTTTGTCGCAGATTTACCGAATTCCATACAGAACTTAATAGTGTACCTCTGTTCTAACGAATGCTACATTTTCGGTTTACACCTCTCACAGAAACACGTCGCGAAAATGTTTGTCCTGACTCTTGAGGTGCTCGGAGACAACTGACCAGCCGCTCGTTCGTTAGCTAGGAATACCCTCTACCGAATCCACTCCGAAGTGCAGTCGCGGCGGAAGAAAGCCAGTTCTATTACTTTCCGGACCAACCCTATTTATGATCTCATTAGCTACAGCCTTAAGCTTCTTCCATAGTAGTCTTGTCTTACGTTGAAATACCAATGAGCCTGCTATGAAAGGCTCAGTAGACACACTTTGGCGAATCTAGCGCAGAGGCGGGGACTGATATTAATTGTCTTAATAAATTTGTGGTAAGCTTAAAAGGCTTCGTCGATCTATGAGCTGAGGTGATCCACTCTTAGTAGTTTATGGGTAACACAAAGGACAAATGTTTATCCAAGTGAGATCTTCGATTTTGGATGAACCCTACGACCGAACTTAACCCAACTAGAGGCAAATGAAAAGTTTGCGAACGCAGTTACTCAGCACCCCTTCCTAACAGCAGCTGACATCACTGGCGCAAGCGTATCAAAAAGTTGGAAATAATCAGAAGATCGTTGAAACGACCGAATGACTACCTAATTAAATCGTATATAAAGTACTTATGCAAATACTACATGTGTGTTGCCAATGGCAGATGCGGTTAAAGAGAATGTTTCTTCACAACAACTTATCAGCAATGAGTGTGTATGGCGGTGTTATTGTTAAAATAACGTTGCAAAGGCAAATAAGTCATTATTTACTCATTTACTGATGAATCTGCTTCTCTGTGGCCATGCATGAATGTATTCTTATGCATATGTGTGTGTATGTGGGTATGTGTATAATTTGCTTTTGGCATTACATTTATCACAAAAGTGATACTAATTACATTATAACCTCAACGCTGGCAACTAACTGGAACAGACCCTTACGAATTTACACTTGAAAGGCGATTAAATGTTAAGGGTTCCATTAATATAAAATAAATGTATTTGTTATGTAATGTGAATGGTATATTATACATATATCTAAAAAAAAGTGTGGTTCATATACACGAAGTGTGTTGATATGGAATTTTGTAAAAAAACTAGAGGACCCGTGCACGCTTCACGGTAGCTGATACATTGATAATACTACTACTACCATCTATATGATTTCCATTAGTTGGATTATAACTATTAGTTAATGAGATATAGCTTTTTTATAAAGCAACTTGTGTTAGTTTACAAAAAAATGGATCATAAAAAGATTTCGTGTGTTAATAAAGCATAGCTTTTTTGGGGAAAATACTGTTGAATTTGAGCTCTGCACTAGGGAAATCCACCGTTGAAATGGGATTTGCAGTGGAATGTTTAGAATATTGTTGCGAGAAAAGATATAAGTAGTTTTAGGCACATCCACAATAAATAGAGTAGCATGTGTGGAAATTGTTCAAATGAAGAAAACCAGTGAAAGCGTACTGTTATATTTATTTAAATTTCTAATCATAAATATATTAATTTTTTAAAATGAAATGTGCAGTGGCTTGTTGTAATAATTATTATGCAATTAAAGGATCGAAAACGAGTTTTTTCAGTTTTCCGGCCGATTTAAAAGTTGCCAAAAATGGGTGTTATTTTGCAAAAGAAATTATAAATTTGTTACAAATATATCTTCAATATAATTTCACAATTCTTTTATCATAATTTCATACATCTGATACATCTGAACTTATAATAATGTATATATTTATATACAACACAAGAAACGTCTTCTCCATTTGAATCACAACTTAATAGACAATTTTGTTATCAATAGGCCGATATATTTCTTTAGAAATGATTCAAATCTTTTCACTCAACAATATTCAATCGCTTCACTAAAACTTTTCATTAAAATCGAAAGAATTAATAATATTTTGCGAATTTACAAAAGTGTTTACTTTTCTGTTTACAATTTGCAAGCCATTTGACAGTTTTTCACTCTTGTTCTTCTCAACACGGAACTATAACGTTTATATTCTATCATTCTTGGGTCGAATGTTATCCAATAATGAATACTGAGTCTTAAAATGAGTGATCGTGATGCGAATAGTACTCTCAGTAAGTCGACTATGTTGACCATAAGTTGAGCGAAGTGCGCGAAACATATTCTTTACAAAACGCGTATTTTCGTAATAAAGCTGAAAGATTTATAAACGTTGTTCAGGCGTACGTCTTTCCATCATATGTCAAACCATTCCGAAGAAAAATAGCTTGACAGCTTAGCACGACTCACGCGTGGCCTCTCAAAAAATGCTATTGAAGAAAATACCTCTTCTTAGATTACCTTTTAGTTAAGGCCATTAACTTAGACTTTGCTTTAGTGCTATATATTGCGCACGTCAGCTGACATTAAAAGCATCTAAAAATCAGATATACATATGTACATGATGTTAACACAGCCGAAGAAGCTACATCTAATACATATTGTGTTGATGTTGAAAACGAAATTCGTTATATTAGGAATATAAAGTTTAGTCCAAAGTGGAAACCATTTCAATCCTCATCTAGTGCTATAATAAATATATAATTTTTAAGAAAATCTATGCACTTAATTTCAATAGAATATCACAGATTCGGACAAACGGGTACGGTTTAAGGTCAGGTGGAAAGACGGTTATCATTTTACTCGAGAACATATTTTTAGGCAGTTTTATACACAAATAATACTCATTGGACATATTTGGTCATTATAAAGAGTATATAGTAGTTGGGTAGTATTGATTCGATTTTATCTATTCTTTCCTATACTACATAAAATTAAGATGCCAGAGACTAACAAAATGCTCCCAGCATTGCATTAAGGCTCCTCACATATAATCTCCATGGAGTAAAGTCAGACAAATATTTGGAAATAAAGTTAACTGTTAGGAGTTAAACACACTCCCTCATATTCATTGAAATAACTCACATATTGTTAGGTATAAATGTCGTATTTTCTTACATTCGGTCGGACAGGTCCCGTAATTCGGCTCAGAAGATTGTAGTAGCAAGGGGCTTCTATGAATTAAAAAAATAAAAAAAAGTGGGAAAGGCCCCGCCCTTTAATAGGTTTCATGTATATATCTTCTGATTCACTAAAGCTATAACAACAAATTCTCCTACTGACAATGTGAAAATGCTTGGAATTGGATGTTAATACCGCCTACTTCTCTTCCGAATCACATTTGTTACATAACATTCTTCTGATAAGTCAATGTCAAAGCGTGAAAACAAGCGACATCGGGCTACAAGTCTATTTCCCTTATAATACAATTTTAAATTTCATTTCACTTTCTAGTAAGAAATCAAGAAGCAATTAATAAAACAAGTTAAAACTTTACTTGAATTGTGCATTTGAAGTGAGTCACTGAAAATATCGGTCAATGTGTGCGATATACGATTGCAATTCACACAAAAACCGTTCCAGACAATGATGAATCTGTAAGTGTTACATCCAACTTACTCCTACCTTACTTGTTATTTATGTATGATATACGCACAGATTATTTTGTTGGTTTTTGTTTGAACGCATCTTGTGTAACTAATAAAACCTCGAGTTCAATCCTTTTGATTTTAAACCAGCAATATCGTTCTCGTCTTTATTTCTAAACTAGCTGACCCCGCAGCCGTTGTCCTGCGCGAAATTATGTCGTTTGAATTGAAAGGACAAAAATTTATATTGTGTTGATTATCATTTATTTGAGATTTTTCTACATTTTTTTCAATGTAACGCAGCTTGATAAACAACAATTTTTGGTTTCTGTTCCGGTGTACCAAAAAGATGGTTTTCCAACTCGTGAGCACGCCACAGCCGTGTGAAAAACATAGCATTCCCAAATTTATGCCACACACTTCTAGCGACTATCCTTATGTCCTGTCGAGTGTCATTTCAAATGCAATTTTCCCTGGAAACGGAATACGTTTGAACTGAAATGGCAAATTGTTAGAACTCAAAAGAAATCCGTAGAATCAAGCATTCTGCCCCATGTATTTGATAGGTGCGTCACAGTCATATTGAGAAACATAATAACGACCTATCCAACTTTGAGACGCAAATGATGCGGTGGCATACCAAGCCTCTTCAAAGAATTTATTCCGAAATTCCACTGGATAATTCACGGTTTTGTCTTCATTGTCAAGACGATCGATCGATTGGTATGACCGCAAGTCTCCCGGAATTTGACTTTGAATCTTCCAGTTTAAGTCAACAACATCGGTATTTTTGCCAGTTAACATTGCGCATGCATTTAAGGAATCATACTAACGATAATTTGTCCAATGTTCGTATAAACATTCCTGAAGAGACCAATTTTCGTGAATTGATAAACGGTAAATATAATTGATATCAAACCACCGGAAATATCAACCGGTTTTGACCCATTTCCAATTTTTAGCGTATACGATGCAAAATGTCTTCGGCAATGTAATTTTTGGTCGTATCCCATAACTGACGCGAATTTGAAGGCTGATCATCATGTTCCAGCAATTATAATTTTATGTATAATATCCACGAATTTCCGAATAGAGCAAATGGATCACAGACGCAAGTTAAGAAAAAACTCGTCAATATTAATTTTGTTGCTGGCGGTGTTTCCACTGTACAGTATTCTCTGGGTTGAAATACACTCTTTGACCATTCTCCAAATTAACTGCAAGACGCACGACAGTCGGAAAACGTTCATGAATTGCAAAAGTAAATATCTTACACAGCGCTTTATTGCAATTCACGTATCGACCGTATCGTTCAAGACCAATAACCGCCATATTGGTTCCTTTGGTGACGTACTTACAAACGTATTTTATAGATTACACCAAACTGCAATACTAAACATTGATATGAGTTTTGAATGTGAATTCGACAACAGTGGAGAATATAGTACGGTCCATATGTTGTCAACTTCGATATTCACTACTCTAAGTTGTATGGTCGTCTGATGAGCTTCGACGATAGAGTGGATATCCCTCATTACCAGTTTTTGTTTCCGAAAGAAAAGCACCTGGATAATGTTTCGTGCATTTATTGTCAGACATATAAACCGAAAAGTGATTGTAGTGTCCGCAAGGTCCATTAACCATATTGGTTTCCACCATTTCGTATAATACTGGGTCTTTCTCTGGATCAGGAATTTCCGCAGAAATGATTTCATCAGTTTGATCTGGTGTAATCACCATCCAAATAGGAATGTGTGCGTGCGGCAAACCTCTCTTTTGCCACTCAACAGAGTACATCTAGCATCTAACAGCATCACATATATGTACGTTGCTTCAAGATAAAGTCCATCAAACATCGTAACTGTTTTTTTGAAAAGTCATGCTGTGACATCGTGACGATCGCTTGCTGATTGACCGCGATCCATAGTTCCACACGTATGTATGTCATCGCATCATGGGAGTACTCGGTAATGTGCCTTGGGCTGCCAATGGATGCTGATGGCAAAAAAGAAACACTCATAACGCTTTCACTGAATAATATTCAATAATTTTTTTTTGAATAACTGGAATAAAGAAAGCAAATGACAAATTTGAACGATTCAAAAAATTGAAAAACAAAACAAAAAAATTTAAAAAAAATGTTTTTATGAAAAAAGTTACTTTTTGGAATTTTCTAATTTTCCGACTTTTCCTCACGAAAACCATACGGTTTTTATTTATTTCTAAACCTTCCTTGATACACAACCTCTGAAAATTTCATCAATATTGGTTCAGCCGTTCTTTTAGCGTTACTAACAAACAAACATTCATTCGTTTGTATGGGAAAAAGAAAAGGGCTGTTTTTAGGGGTTTTCCGGCAATTATTCGAATTTTTCTCTCCGTAAAAACCATCCTTGAACCTCAACGAACATTTTAAAAAACGAATTATCAAATTTGGTTCAGTCGTATAAAAGTTATGCGCGTACATACATTTTTGCGATTCATTTTTATTTATATACATACATATGTAGATATTATGATGACTGTAAAAATATATATTGTGATAAAAGCGAAAGTCACGGCCGGATCTTCTAGTATACATATAAATATTAATTTTTTCACAATAAATCAAGTGGTATTCTTCTTCTTTTTTTGTCAATTTCACGCAAAACTAATTTACTCTTACTCAATGGCGTTTGATCTCCTCCTGCTTTGGTTACTCCATTCACTTGCTCCTTTGGATCACCTGATCATGATCAGGGTAGAGAATTTTTCGATTCAAAAATTTGGGATACAAAATTAATCCCGATATTGGGATTAAATTAGATTTTTAATTCTAGATATTTGGGTTTAAAAATTAGAAATTGAAAGCTTTATATTTAATTTTGAATACGCAAGTGTATATAAGGTACTAGCATCTAAGTATATCAGGTATGTTAATAATATTTTTATTGGCAAATAAGTGCATTTCTAAAGTAAATAAAATACCATATAGTAAATTCTTCATATTTTTATTTGTAAGAGCCTCTTAATTAAAAATCGAGGGAGGTTGCACTCCGGGAGTGCAGGTAGAAGTGAAAACTTGAACTTATGGCGCGTTGGGCACTTTTTTGGGTGAGCATTTTTAGGTGCGCTTGCGACATGAGAAATTGTACACAAATAAAAAATCAAGTTTATCAAAGCAATGTGGGCAATTTTTGAATGGACATGAAGTATAATAATATAGAAACTATATTCGAAGGAAGTGGTGTTATTTAAATAAGTAAATATTAGTAAATAGTAAATACAAAATTTATCAATTCTCATCCATAATTTCAACAACTCTTACATCTATCATTATCAGCATTATCAGCATTTTCATCATTATTGTCAGGATTTTCATCAAATTTTAAAACTGAAACAATAGGTCTATGGTAACTAAAGTATGAAATGAACAATTTTAATTTAATTCTATTTATATATCTTGTGAATACTGCATCAATAGTAGTTTTGTATTTTGTTGTGCTAAGATTGCGATCATTGGTAAGTTCTTTGATATTCCACTTTTAACAGCGAAAATGCGTATGTAGGAGACTCATTTGAATTCATCTCCTTTTTTATTTTAATTCACTTCACTTCACTTTATTTCACTACTTTACTTCACTTTTCTTCTAGTAGTTTATTTTAATTTTAAAGAAGCACAGTGAGTTCCTGATCACAGTATATACAGTAGATAACCTTTTCGTGGTAGCTTTTCTTGAGGGGTGAATAGCGGCCATCTTGGATTTTCAGAGGTAGCAACGCAGTGCTGTATATATTGAGGCAGTAAATACTTAGCAAATTTATTCTATTAAATAATGAAAACTATAAATATTGTTGCTTAATATAAAAGGAAATAATTTATTAATGACATATATTTACTAATATTTGATTTAAACGATATAGTGTGTCATGTTTCCTTATTGTCTTATAAAAATATTATTTACTGATGGTAATATATTCTCTTTATTTAGTGAGTTCTTATTAATAAAAAGCAGCCCTGTTTTTAGATTTCTCGGTGGTGAGTTTTCTTCTGAATGTATTTGTTTACAATTGACAGACAAAAAAACATAAAACGGTTTGTATTCGTAAGCTTTTGAAATATTATTACCAATAATTTTAATTTAGAAAGAAGATATTTAGGCATTTGAAGCTGAATTTTAATACATCGTTCTAATTCTCATCCGTATACTATTTTTGATCATTTATTTTTGAATATTTAAGTTTTGCATTTTCCACACCTACCCAGAGGTCTGTAATAAAGCGCGTTACCGACGCTTTTTAGGTGTTCGGTTCCCCAGTAGGCCTATTTTCACCTTTACAACTTAAAAATAAACATATTATAAAAAGTATTTTTTAAAACGTCGGGTTGTGAATTTTCGCAGCAATAAAAAGACTCTACAATTTTTAATATAAACTTTATTATTAACACTAATACATATGTATTCTTATTAAAAACTTCGACATATGGGCATTTTCACAAAAAGGTCCACCACGCGTGCAAAGTTCAAACAGTTCCTGAAAACTTTCTGTTGATGAATAATTGAGCCGAAATATACAACGAATACACAAAATTTACAAAAATCTGACTTTTTCGGGACCAAATATACCAACGTTTTTTCCTTGTTATATTCCCTAATTCAAAGTAATACTATGATGTTTTTATAGTAATTTAAAAATCTTCTGCTGATAGTAACATAATGTTCAACAAGCAGACAGACTGAGTGGAAATCGAATAACGGTAGTTTTTGTGTTTGCCTCTTTGCTTATATTCGTATGTCGCGTCCGTTACCGAAAAAAACATCATTTATTGTTCTCATTAGTGAACAAAGTGTTGAAGTGTAAATTGCTTTCAGACTACAAGCAGATACATCATTTCACTTAAAAGTAATAATTGGCTCTCGGCAAAAACGATTAAAATTTATTCAGTGTTTGAAATTCGTCACGTCCGTTACCGTAAACCTTAAAATAAAGTTGTAGAAATTGCATAATATTAAAATTTTATTGATGGCAAAAGAAACAAGAAAAGCAATAACAATGAAGTATAGAGAGAAAAAGAAAGAAAACGTCGAGAAATGGCAGGAATACAAGAAGAAAGAAGCAAAACGAAAGCAATAGGTACCGAGAAAAGATTATCGCAAAAATGAAAAGTGATAGCACTTATTAGAGAAAAGAAGAAAGAAAAGGACCGTGTTAGACAGCAAATTTTGCGGCAAAAAGAGCATAAATAATATTGACAATTTGAATTGCATGAAATTTACAGCTGTAAACAAACGATGCGAAAAAGCAATTAAAAAGTTGAGGCTGCGCTACCTA
>NW_024396013.1:0-39284 GCF_016617805.1 Bactrocera tryoni
TACGTTACGTACAGCACTCGACGTTAGAGAAAGCGTACACGGCAGCAGTTTAATAAAACAGTCATTTCTAATCTGTGACGAAATGCAGGTCGAGATCCTCAATTCGACTTCGAGACCAAACCGTTAAGTTCACCCCGACTAGAAAGTCGTTCGTTGCCAACATTGCAGCGCAATTTCCGTCGAAAGGACAGTCTCGACGGGATGAAAGTGCCGGCATCGCACTGACGTGGGATCGACAGTCTTTCCAGTCAAAAGCAAGCCGACCAACATACCGACTTTTCCACCGCAAAGTTCACTATTAAGCTGCGTCGCTGTCTTCAAGCTCACCACTACTAAAGTTGAACAACTACAAATGATTACGCCAGTGCCGCCTGACAAATATCGCCAATCACTACTGGTCGTCTGACCTCTAACGGCAATGCAGATGCATGAGAATGGTCGATACGCACGAAACAGCGGCTCCGATTGATGCAAAGCGTCGTACTGGCAAAGTGAGCACAAGACGAGCGCACGCCGGTCGCACAATCCAGTAACATGCCGTGGCAAGTCGGTGACATTAACAGACGTTCATCCTGTTTTCATGCACATCCTTCGCTTCCGCAGCAGCGACATTACATCTTCGTTTCATTACGTGCATTTATTATTTGTTTCACTCGGCGGTTCAGTAGCCGGAAAGAGAAATGAAAGAAAAACTTCCGTCAGACAAACTGGTCAAAGCCGTCAATTTTTGCACGAGCAGTCGCCGGTGGTTGACGTGAAGCTTGATGACTGATGATGACGCGACGGTCGGCACCGCGACTACGCATAGATTTTCGAAAGTCGCCAGAAGATTAGCTGGCTTTGTTGCGCCATACGTCGTAAAGAAACAATGCAACTTCAAAAGACCGCATTAAAGTAGCTTTTCCCGACATCATATATTGATAATCACCTGTTTATGATATTTCGATAAATGCAGGGACTTAGTACCGTTATCAGCATCGCATGGTATTAAAAGACGTCCCGAAAGCCCTCATATCGGCTCAAAAAGATTTCGTCCAACAGCGACAGATACGAAGCAAAACGCCGAAGGAGCAGAGCACCAGAAAAATCTCCTCTAGTAGAGTTCATGCCTCTACAGCCTGGAAAGACTACATACGAATTGCCGGTTATAAGAACGTGCTCTACCAGCCCGAAAACTATATCAGACAGTTATGCATCGAAAATCCATTCGCTCGACACTGGTTATATTGCGGTTGCCTTTATGTTGCTTCATTCAACCGCGTCTACATATTACCGTCATTCAGGCTCCATAACTGCTTTCGACAGTCAGTCAATGAAGCTTGCCTGTTCTCAACCACAATCAGAACATTACCGCCCGGTCAGGAACCCTCAAAATAGCTATCGCGATCATACCTGGCTGCCCACAGGCGCTCGAATGCTTCACTTCGAGCCTCCTCATTTCAACAGTAGTTCAGTATGTTAATGCTTCAGCCCTGGTCACCGTTCGAAAGTCGCGTGCACCATATTTTCTCGCTTTTTCCAAACTTTTCACCGGGCGGCTCTTTCGTACCTGCGTTAATTTTCTATCAGTTCATACGAACCGACGAAAGCTTAGTTCGATTCGCCGAATGAGGCCGCATATTAAAGCCTTCTTCAAAAGTTATGTTCTAAATTACCTCGATTATAGAGCAGCCTCTTATTAAAGGACGGAAAGCGTGATTTTCGAAGATCGCACTTGAAGGGTTATCATTACTTCTCAGAATCATCTTTCGTAAAACAGGACTTCCATTTAAACAACGGAATTTATACCGATGGTTTTACATAAAGCCTGTCTAAGAAGACAAGGATGGTGCCCTGCTGATTAGCCGTACAGATGAAAGTTGCTGGTTTGTAGTCATTTTTCATTATTTCTTTATCTCAAATAGCTATGAATCCAAATGAGTCAGACGATTGTTGTTAAATACATACGGGCATGAACAGTTTTCCTTCAGTTCGGTGCAAATTTTGGTGCTTCCATTCGATATGTTCTCATCTTCCTTTTGCGATCAGAGAATCCGGTCCCTCACAACTCCGCGAATGCTGAAGTTTTACGAAAACTCGTTCACGTAGTTTTTTCACTTTGAACATTGACAGTCAAACATTTTACGCCCGGAATATGGTAGAAAACGCGTTAAAGCCGTCGAAGCAGACGTTTCCATATCTTCAGTGGCAGCCGTTGTTGATTTTGGAATTACACAAACGTTAACTGAAAGAGTTTATACCATAGACACACGGTTAACATTAAAGACTTTGGGCTGCCATGAAATGAAAGAACAGCCCGTTAATGCCGGAGTTGCTGAGCCGCCGGAAGCAAGATGTCAAATCAAGCAAAATCACAAAATAGAGAACACGCGCGGCCTATTTCACAGACTCCGCGCCGTATGAAAAGATCATTGCTGAATGAACTGTACCGAAATTTCATGAAGTCGAGCCTAAACGAATATGCTCGGCTGTTCTTCGCTCGCTAATGCGCCCACAACAATGGTTTGGCAGCGAAAAGATCGTGATTGTCTTCGTTTGCGTCAGAAGCATCGCCGGAAACCGCAGCAGTTCTCAATAGTCCGTAGGGTCCTTTGTATTTTCGGTCATAATAAAAGTTTCGACCGATGAAAACAGCAGTATTGGTCTCACAAGTCGAAGCCGTAGAAAGTATCCAGCTGACAATGTAATGGTCGCTTCGGTCGGTTGAGTTGGGTGAAAATACCCTTGAAATTGAGTTCGGCTACTTTTCGTAGTCCGTATCGTTATCACCGAATTTTTCAGAGTTTTGGTGATGATCAAGCGTTTATTCGCAGTTGGCGGTGTATAGTGCCGCACTTCGGTTTTGCGGCCTGCCTGGTTTTCAAGGCGTCTCCGCCAAAATCTCGATCAACCGAGAAGAAAATGTCAGAGTTTCTGTAGCCAGTTCCACTATCAGTCGTTACCTCGCACCAAAGCCCTGCCGTTGTCAGTTTTAACCAGCGACAGCAAAATGCCATAATATTGTTTCGGCGGCGTCTAAACCTCTTTTGCTAATCACCTCTATACTTTCTTACTCTCAATTGTAGTAAAATGGTACTGGTAATTGCCGATTGCGTCCCATTTTACCTTATTTTGTTGTCATCCTCAAACTGGTTCAAACTTAAAAGTTCTTTTCGGTGCCAGCCGCAACACTATAGGTTATAAAAGAATTTATCAGCGATAAGGTCACACGCAACATTGCCGTGTTTCTGAGTTAATTATCACCGGAAGATAAATAAATATGTACCATATCACATTAACTTCCAGCAGTAGGGCATTTTGCTGACAGACAACCTTTGCTAATGAAAACTACCACCGCACACACACTGACATTTGGAATTTCAGTTTATAATATTTGGTGCTCAGTAGTACTGAATAATAAAAACAGCACAATTATATTAAATTGAATTAGACCGAAGTGGACAAGAAAATACCGGTGCAAGCATGCCCGGCCGGCGTAAAAGCAATAAAATATGGACTATTTTGATTTTATTAGTACTCAAGTTTTCTTGAAAGGGTACAAAAATATTTCTTTTGAGATGTCAGCAAGTTGGTTGAAATTTCGAACATTTGATAATTTCTGAATTTTTTTAATATTTATATTATGGAAATTGAAATACTGCAGCAGAATTTTTAAGGGACAACGGCGATTTTATCGATATATGCAATATTACATATTTAAAAATATTAGTTTAACGAAAATATTTTTTTTAATTTTTGTTTATACTCATTTTATTTCAGTAATTTTATTTCATATAATTCTTTACTGTTACCAATCAACCATGTTTGTTATATGCGTATTATTTGATTTTATAAATAGTCTTCCATATGATTTTGGTATTGTTTTTCAATGTAACTTTGATAAATTGCTTGTCAATCAAAAATGTTTCGTTATTAGTCAATATTGCAACTCAAGATAATATTGGTGCGTATGTATAAAATTTCTCTAAAATTATTACAAAAGTCAGTTATTGCTATGAAATTTTTCATCCTCATAATACCTATAAAAATTTTTATTTAAAATTTTATTTAAATATTTTATAGTGCCCAATAAATCAAAAAGAAAATTCATATAACAAAGACTTTATTTATGTATATACAGAGCATAATAATTTTTTTTAATATTTTTCGAAAAAATCGTGTTCTTTCTTTAACGAAATACTTATGAAATTCTGTGTTCTCAAGATGAAAGTTTCAATGATAAGAATATTTATAAAATTTAAGCTATTTCTTTATAAAAATTGCATAAATTTTTTTTTATGTAAAATTTAAATGCTTAAAAATTAAATAAATGTTTTGGTTTTTTGTTTTTCAATTTTATCATACTGAATTTCCATAATCCGATAAAGCCTTCGTGTCGCGAACAGCATATAGTTTGTCCGAAGTTTACGGATTATAGTGACTGATATTAAGGATATCAACTGACAACATATAGCATTTTACATATTAAACAATTTCGAAATTTTCATTTTTCCGATAATTCAACTACTTTCATAACCAGCTGGCGTTTATGGTTATTCATGGTCATAACAGGTTCTGCTAATCGTCTTCAAAATAGCGTAAAAGGCCCGACGTTAATATCATCGAAACACCGAGGAGCGTAACGGCCGGTGCCGAGCTAAACGAAATATATCTAGTACGGTTGTATGAAATTACATATCGGTATGTTTGCGCCTTTTATCCCGGCAAACAGCACTGGTGCTCGCCAGTCCGTAAATTTGCCTAGCGCACACTTTCGCCGCGGCCTGGTGTTGATCATACCTCTTTCAGATTGCCGATATTAAAATAGTCGTTCGAGCGAAAGTCATAAACATCACCTTCATTGCCAGCCAGAAAAAATTTTGCCATTATCGTTCTCAAATCATTCTCAATTTCAGCCACCAGCGAGTTCAAAGCATTGTGCAATTCCGCCTCGGGCAGAACGGTTAATAGCGTAACAAGATGCAATAACGACCAGTCATATCATTTACGCTTTTCCGCCGCTCTTCATTTAAACGACTGGTCCATTCCCGCGTACGCTTCAGCGGCCTGTTTATTTTGTTAAGCGTGAGCTAATTACAGAGCCGAGTTGAAGCGCAAGTTTTTCCATCTCTCGAAATCAGGTGTTCAGTACAGTTTGTTCGATGTGAAAGCAGTCGTCGCCTGCGGCCACTTTTTTACGTCCTCACAATATGCGAAGGTATCTTTAAACGAGCATTGTTGTTTTATTACTTTACTAACGAGTAATATTTGTTTTGAAAATATGAAATTTGCTACGGTTTTAGCTAAACATATATTACTGTGAAATATTAATCAAATTGCGGACAATAAATATACATTGCGCTGAAGTGTTGTACGTTTCGACCAAGAACATTTTCAAAGCGAAATCAGCCATTACGCCGTTTCTTCTTAGTAGTCGGTGAAAAGTGTCAAGGTCCGAAGTTATTGAATTGTTGCTCAAGCTCAATACACACTGATGTCTTTCCGTTAACATACAATGCAGGCCTCTGTCAAAAGTAAACATCATTTGACAGTTGAACATGGAGCGGAAAGCCAGCCAGCCTTCGAGCTAATGAAAAGACAAATTATCGTTCAGCTTTAACATTTAGGAACTGCCGGTAACATAAGCCAACGATTTAGCTGGCGAAAAAGCGTTCATGTTCAGTTGAATCCGAAACAGAAGCAAAAACATCTGGACCAGCCATTAGTTCAGTGTCGGTTATGCTGCCAAAATGGTCGAAATCCCACGGTCGGTCGGTAGTGCTTCAGATCAACGACAAAATGCACGGAGAAAAACAGTGCCCAAATTTAAATCTGACTTAATTTAGAATTACGATAAACACAACCAAACTGAAGAAGTCAAGCTTTTGGGAAGTATGAAAACATTGCATATCGTTTATGGTTGGTACGTTATTGATTACAAACAGCAAAATATTCATAACTTCATAAGGTGAATGTCGAGCAACAGGCCGGGGTAATGCAATCGGTCAGCGACACCGATTCCATTGGCGTAGACACCGCTTGCGCGGTTATAACCCTCTTTGGATTGTTAAGCAATAAATCAGTATCACTGAAACCGGTTACGATTTTTGGCAGTTATAATAACAGACTTGCCGGGAACGATGGTATGATATTCCATTGATATACCTTAAAGTTATAGATAAGTTTACTGACATAAATAATACTTATTCATATAACCACATAAACATTCTCTGAAATATGTTTTCTCGTAAAACCCTAAAAGCTGGCTTGTAGTTTAGTTTGTGATATCGTAATTCTAAATTGAATTATATTATTTAAATTTATTTTTTTGTTTTTTAAATTATACGTACATTTTGCGATGAATAGAGAAATCTTCTGACATGTCAGTCCGATTGTTGAGTATTCATTACGTTCCATTATTTTAACAGTTAATTCAATAAGTTTTCAGCGCTTTTAAAACACTAATAATATCAAACACTGAACTTGTGAAACGGCACTCTTTAATTATTCAAATGTTAAAGTGAACTTGTGAAACGCACACTTCTCAGCAGTTCTAATTTTAAACTGAACTTATGGAACGCTTTTTCTCACAAGCTCAAATGTTTAGCTTATGACACGGCAGTTCACACTAGCTCAAATGTTAAGCTGAACTTGTGGAACGTCTTTTTCATTAGCTCAAATGTCAAACTGAACTTGTGAAACGGCTTTTCCGCTGGGTCAAATGTTCAACTGAATGTGTGAAACGACACTTTTTATTAATTTTTATTGCATATACAACTTTTGGAAGATTTATTGATGTATCAATTGTATATTGAACTTGTGAAACAGCACTTTCTATCAAGTTCAATGCTATATTCAGTTATGACACTTTTCACCGACTACCTAAAGGAAGAAAACTTGAACATGTGAAACACTTTAAATAAAATTTCGCTTTCAGTGGTTCACTAATATTCTTGATTGAACTTGTGTAACACTTCAAAAGTTTTTGAGGGATACTAACATAATTGTATCCCTTAAAGGTTTGATTATTAATTTTTAAGTGAAATATATGTTTAACTAAAATAATAGCAAATTTTCATAACAATAATCCTTAAAACAAATATTTTAAAAAGTTAACAGAAATCCTATACAAAATTGTAAACAATAATGCTCGGTTTAACTTGAATTACCACAAACATTTAAATCAGAAACCCAAAAAGGATACAACTCACATATATTTAATGAGGGGACAATTAGAAAAAAAGTGTGAAGCACGCATAAAGGGTGACAACAAGCCACATGTGAGAACAAACAGCACTGAGCACCCCTGATTTCGAAGTGGAAAAACGCGCTTCCAACTCGAAGCCTGTAGACAATGCGAAAAAAGTCGAGCAAACAAAAAATAGAGAAAAAGCGGAAGCAAACAGGACTGCAGAGCTTGATAACAGTACGCGGAATGAGTTGAGTGTTTAAATAAGAAAATTTACACAACTTGGAAAAAGCATAAAAATAATTATGAGCACAGGGATGTTAGTTAAACACAATGGTAAATGCTGATTACGCGCCCTAACCAACACCGTTTCATAGCGGTTGGGGGTAGGTTACGCAAAATGCTGAGCTTCAAGCAAGAGGCACGTATACCAGTAAGGGTGGGAATGGTTTGGGAGACATTCAGAAATGTGGTGACTAATGTAAAATTTTTCCCAAACAGCATATGAGGTGTCATTTATGACTCGCTCAGGCGCTGGCACAACACAATGTCGACTGTCTGAGGGTGTGTGATTGGGCCTAGACCGCGAAAGAAATCGAAAGTGTGCACTAGGCTATTTTGGACTAAATGCAGGCTGAACTTGGGTTAAAGCTGATTTGTGCTGAGGATAAAGGCGCATACATACATATGTTTCCATACAAGTTATTACTCGTCTATGTTTGTTTAAGCAGTAATTCAGCGGTAAAAAGGGGGTGGGCCATTTTGCACACATGTCAGTGTGTTGGCTGGGTGATATTGAAAGCTTTTGTTGCTTTTTGGATATTTTTAGAGAACAGTTGCTTAGAAGGACTGATTTTTGTATATTTATATTATGTTATATACATAAACATAGCTGAGTTTGCTAATTAATAGCATAATCTGCAGACATTTTGAGGTTATGGAAAAAAATATGAAAAATTTCGAAAATTTGAACTATTATGCTTATTATGTAGTATAAAAAATATAAAAAAAAATATATATGAACATGTAGTTGAATATCCTTAATATGAATCACTATAATCCATGAAAAAACTTCGAGTTACGAGATTTCGAGTAATGGAAGGCAATTTGTATGAAATTTGACTGCTATTGCCAATTTAAGAGTTCGCGTTTTGGAGAACATCGAGTTATGGAAGTTCAATTGTATATAAAAATTTAAAGAAAATAAAAAAAAAAAAAACATTTATTTGAATTTTTTAAAAAACATTTAGAAAATTTTTACATAAAAATTTTTAGAAAATCTTTTACATAAAAAAATGTAGAAAATTTTTTATATAAAAATATTCTTGTCAATTTGAAAAAAAAAACTTTTGCAGCAAAAAAATTTTTTAGGGAAAATTTTTAGAATTTTTTTATCATAAGTGGAATATTTTTCATGTTAAGAGAGAATTTTGATTTTTTTGAAAAATATTAAAAAAAATTGTATATACATACATACATACATAAGTAAATAAAAGTCTTTGTTGCTATGAATTTTCTTTTTAATTTGGCAACAATTTTTATAAAAAAAATTATATTTAAAAAAGAATTTTGTATAAAAAAATTTTTTTATATAAAAAAAATTGTTGCCAAATTTTAAAAAAAATTTCATAGCAACGAATATTTTATCTGATTTTTTTTTGTAATAATTTTAGAAACTTTTATACTTAGGTGGAATATTATTCATAACAAGAGCGAATTTTGATTGATAAACTTAATTTAAATAAAAGTTACATTAGAAAAAATATACAAAAATCATATAAAATTCTTATAAATCCAAAATACGCACATATAAAATATTTCATTTTATAAATTTGATTATTGTAAGTAAAATTATATAAATAAAATTACAAATAAAAATAAAATTATAAATAAAAAATTATTAAAAAAATATTTTCATTCGGCTATTATTTTTAAATATGTATGTATGTACATATATGTCAGAAATCGCCGTTATTATTAAAAATTCTGCAAATATTCAAATTTCCATAATACTTCTCAATATTAAAAAAAAATTCAAAATTCTCCAAATATTCAAATTTCAATAACACTTGTCAATATAAAAAGAAATATTTTTGTATTTTCAGAAAAACTTAATTATAATAAAATCAAAATAATTATATTTTTCATTACTTTTACACCAGAAAGCAGGCATAGCGCAGTTTTTTTAACACTTCTCAATTATTTTTTTTTCCGAAATATTTTCTTAATACTGATTCAAAAATAATTTTTCAGTCTAATTCCAATTTAATATAATTTAATTATATTTTTATTATTCAAGTATTTTCTGACACAAAATGTCCATATTTATCGCTAAAATTCCAAAATGTCTTCAACACTCAATTTCTAAAAGTAAAAATAATTTTCATTTTTTCCAATTCATATGCACAACACTAAAATTTTTCCAACACGTGTTCAAATTCGAATTTGAGTTGCGAACGAGGCAACCAAACGCGGCGACTAACAACTTCGGACTGCTGTGCTGAAGTTCCAATTGGATTGGTGTACCTTAACGGGATGGCAGCAAAGCCGGCTGGCAAGCACACACGCACTTACGTGTAATGGGCAAGCGAGTGGAAGAGTTTGTATGTAGAGATGCTTATGCGCCGAAGGGATATTTTGTTGGGAAGTATTTGAATTTCCCAGAGCGTCAGTGAAGCGGGAAACAGCGGTGCGTGTGGCGAGAGCGACAGGCAATTTGAATGAATATATGAATGAGAGCGAGTGGTTGTGGGAGTTGAATTTTCTTTTTTCCTATATTGAAATACATACATAAATATGTACGAAATTTGTGGATTTTGTTAGACTTGAAGGAAGACCCCTCGAAACTCTCAAATCTGTCAGCAAAATCTCTACTGGAGCTATTTAAATGTAGATATATTTCACTTTTGTGTTACTCACTGTCTTTTGCCTTTGAATTTATAGAAAAGGAGTTTCAAAAAGTCTATCACAAGTGTGGATTGAAGCTCAAAATCTTGTATTATGCGTTGTGATATATCATTATTTCATTCTTTATGCCTATAGTATCATTGCAGCTGAGGAAACAGAAGACTTTTTTAAGTTTCATTGGTTTGAGGGTTCGAACTCTTAAACTAACCAGAAACAGAATTCAAAAAATGAACTCATGAGAGGTCGCCGATTGACAAATGGATTTTGATCAACAATTACCAATTACCAATTTTCTTCTAGTTGGGGAATCACCAAGAAGGTTTTTATAGAGGTTGTCGCTTATCAAAGAGATTTTAGACCACCAAGAGCTTAAATATTATGGCATTTTTCTTCATCACTTAGTTCGGTAATGAACAACAGGGTTTGAACAGTGGTAACCATTTCATAAATAGGTTTTAAACTACCGAGAACTCAAAGTTATGACAATTTTCTTCCTCTCTCATTTGGGGAATCAGCGAAAGGATTTTAACAGAGAACGCCACTTGAAAGATAGGCTTAGACCACCAAGAGCTCTAAGTTATGGCAATTTTCTCTACCATTAACTACCCAGATAAACCCGCTTTGATATCTAAAAACTCTGAAAGAGAATGGGAAACTCAACGATGCTAACAATTATGAGCGGTTCAAAAAAAGTTTGAACTCAAGTATTTCAAAAAAGACATTATTTTCACAACCCACATGACCAAGAGCGACCATTCTGACAATCCGAAAACATCATAACATTCTTAAAAAATGTGAAATCGGGGATAAAGCTCTACAGCTTGTAAACCTTGTAGGATAATACTGCTGTTTCATCGAGATAAATGAAACTTTATTATGACAAAGTTATAAGATTCTACGGTTATTGGAACTGGCGCAGTTTTAGCGGTCGTCTACCGTTATTTTAAACCAAGAAATTAATCCGGATCTTTTGCTTAATCTGCTGTAGTTTAGTAGGAAGCATTAGCGAAACGGAAACCGTAGGCATATTCGTTTTAAAATCGACTTCAGCAGTTTGAACAGACTCATTCTTAACAAAAATGATCCTTTCATACAGTAAGCTTTGGAATTTGTAGAGTAAACTTGCTTGCAACTATTCCTTTACCCTCCTGATCTCATGCTCCTTTTATGTTGCCAATTTAATCCTTTACTTCCAGCTGAGCTCCCAGCTAGCTGCCAACAATTTTTGATATTTCTTCAATTAATATTTCATCTTTCCTTTCAATAGCAATAAAGATCTCTATGGCAACCATTAATTGTATATAGTATAACTCTTTCCAGTTGTGACTGCTGTGCGCCAAGTTCAAAAATCGCCACTTGGCTGCCACTGAGTCTCGACGTCTGGCTTTGTTGCAACACAACGCATGCTTTAGTTGATGACACATACCATAATCAGAGGCGTAAAAATAACAAGCGACAATGTAATGACAAGTTAAGTGGAAAAAAGTGCGAAAATACTAAAGTGGTAGTAACTATTTGGTTGTAAACACGTGAAACCCGTTAAACCAATGGTTACACATGCAGAGCTCAAGCGATTACTTGGAGTTGTAGGGTAGGGACGGTTCTCAGCTCGGAATGTAATGTGATACCATAAAATCTTAAGAGTGGGGTATATGAAATGACTTTAGATTTACCAGAGGACTTAGGAAGGCTGTTCCATCTTATTCAAATTCAATGCCATTTAACGCGAAATTTCGGAAAATTCTGACTCATTTAGTTCATATCATAGACTGCCCATTCTCAACTGAAATATTTGGGATAAGGAAATAATGAATAATGTCTTCTAAGGCCTCATCTTCGGACTCCACTCCGTCCATTAATAGCGCTCATCTCTGTACAAACCAATCAAAGTTATAGGACTTAAATATATCTTCTTAGATAGACTTTATATGTATAAAACCATCCGAACTACAGAGTTAGTCCCTGTCAGTTCCGTTTTGACTTAGAATGGAGATCAAGTGTAGATCGCAGATACAGACTTAGTGAAAGTTCTGAACATAGAGAAGAAAAGGACGATTATATGGAAATAATGAGTAATACCTCTAGAGTCTGATCTTCGAAATCCACGCTTCCGTCCTTTAATAGGGCTCATCTCTGTACAATCGAAGTGAAGTTTTAGGACTTAAATATGCTTTTGAGAGAGGCTTTATATTAATACGAGTATAACCATCCGAATAGACTAACTCAGTCAGTTCAGTATGGACTGATTAGAAATTGAAATCAAGTGCGGATAACTTAGGTACAGAAAAGAGCCACTTAGTGAAAGTTCGGAAGAAGCGAAGAAAAATATGGATTACATGACTTTCGAAAAGACGGTGACCCGTTTTTAGAACAAACTGTGCTTTATACCGTTCTATTTAAGATAAGGGAACTCAAGGTGAGCGACCGAATAGCCGGACGGGTAGATCTTATATGGTCTGATATGTAATTTTGGGGTTCCTATGAAGCCGGACGGATGGCTCTTTTTATCTTATGTTCTGATTGGTAGTTTTGGGACTCTATGAGGCTTTTTCTAAGCTGAACTATTTGAATCTATAAAGTAGTTATATAAAGACCTAGATGACAGTAATATAGACGCAGTTAGGATAAGGAAACTTAACATAAGGTAGCCACAAATAGCCAGACATTGTCGAACGAATGGATTTTTCGATCATAACCGATCTGATATATAGTTTTCGGAATAATTTAGAGCACATTCTTATGCCGAACAATTCGTAAGAATCTATATGAATGTCTAGACTGTAGAATATAGACTCTACTAAGGAGATTTTTTTCTGAGATTGCTTCGATTTACATGCTAAAAAAGCTCAACTTCGGCGTTTAACAGCTTCGTGGTATCTACATACAGTCCTAGTCTCCCAGTCAGCTATTTTTGGACGAAATGAAACTTTGAATATCATATGGTCCGATATGAAGATTTCGGGATCGAGATGGATCTTTTAATACCATACGGTCTGATATGTAATTTTCGTGATCCCTGCGACTCTTTTTATGCCAAACTAATCGAAATATCATAACAAGGTGGTTATGTATATGAATATCAAGGAAGCTACTAATGCAGTCTTTTAGAGTTTGCATTGTCTTTGCAGTACGTAAGCGTGCCATCGAACCAACAAAGCAAACTTCATCTCCCAACGACTTCAAAGAAAAAGCTTTATCTATATACGTAGTCGCGTTTTAGGCGCCATTCATGTCATATGAGTCATCAAATACGTGTAAAAAGTTTCTAACGACTATAAAAGTATAAAAAAATTAACAGCTTTTGTTAAGTTTTGTCTGACTATGGAAGTTTTTTCTTTCTGTGAGTAGTTTTCTCTTTTCCATTTTGCAAGTGGACGAAAGGTTTAAGCGCAAAACAAATATTTGGACCGCCCAGCGAACAATGTCAATGGCACTTCCGACTGCCAAGTGAATAAATAATACAAATACACATGTAAGAAAACTGAAAATCTATTGAAAAACATTAAAGCCAGCGAACCCATATGAAAAAAGTAGCGTAAACCGACTAACAACTTCATCGACTGCCACAAAAGAGAGCGAAATAAAAAGGATGTGCATGAAATAATGAAAAACTTTCGAATGGAAAATTTGTCTGATGTTGTCTTAATGCCAACACGCAGCAGTTGCATGTATGTACCGTTGTACGTGCAGCGTGCGCTTCGGTCTTAGGATAACTCCGCCCAGCTGAGGCGGCTGCCAGTTTGTTTGCTGCATGTCGGATTACTTGTCAGCTCGTACGTATCGAATACATTCATCTTCTCAGCCATCCTGCAATTATTCGCCGTTAAAGGAGGTCTTAGTTTGTGTAGAAAATTGAGTGCGTGCATATTTATTCAAAAGGCGAGCACGCAAAGCGTGTAATCTTTCATTTGTAGTTGTGTTCTTTTTATTAAAAATTAATTGATTTGGTAATGGGCTAAGGGGTGCTTGGCTAGCACGGAAGTACAGAGCTAATGGAAGTGTGGACTTGCAGTTGGAAGAGGGTCAGGCAACAACACTTGATCTGAGTCTGTTAGTCTGTAACATACCACTTGACTGAAGGGCTGTCCGTTCCCACGACAGTCGGGTCTACGTAACCGGAATAGACCCGGATTTTCATCCAGTCAAGGACTGTCAACCCAGCAGAAGTCTGCCGCTGCAATAACAACAACTGAACGACTCTAAGTCACGGTTGATCGGAGCTACATAACTTGAGTTTAGGTCTCGAAGTCAAAGTTGAGACCATATTTTAACTCATTTCACATTCACAAGATTAAAGTAATATGTTTTATTAAACCTATACCGTTAATAGTAACACACTCTCTAGCAAAATCAGGAGTTATAACGACATTCAGAAGTCGTCTGCTCGGAATACTAGACTCAATGATTGTGTCAGCTTTGATACGAGACTTCAGGGTGGTGAAGACTCCGAATATATTAGCATTGCTGCGGGATCGATAGACCTCTAGCAATGTCGGCGTGAGCCTGAACTCTTGGATCTCGAAATCTGAAAAGTTACGCATGAATTAGACGAACCCCAGACGATTGAAGTTGAAGCTTGAACCCGTGTACCCTTTGTCATAAATATCTAACTGGTCGGAATTGGCCGTTCCTATGAGCTCCGAGTTGAAGTTTCTTTGTTTTGTTAACTGTTATCTCCGAAACCGCATAGATATTGCGTTCGATAATTTTCAAGCCTAATAATTATTCGAGCCCTTCATTACATATTGAGGTTTCATGAGCTCTATGGTTGAAAAGTTGTACCATTGCTTAACACGCGGTCTTTTTAACTTAAGTTTCAACCATTAATAGTCTTTTAGACAATTTCAATCATTTTATTGGTCAGAGATTTGTTAAAATTTCGAGTGAAGTAGTTTTCCGTATTAAGTGAAGCAGAAATCATCACTGAATCCTTTAAAACATTATTCAAGAGGGTTAGTCAACTCGCAGTTGTAAAGTAAATAGGTTCAAATATGTTGTCTTTCATGGACAGTACGTCCAAAATCTCGTAATACTCCAAAAAATGTAAATGTTATGTAAATTTCTGTTGTCCTATTGTCGCTTTAAGTGGAAGAAAGGAGGGTTCGCGAGGAACAAAAGACCCGGCTATTCTTTCTTGATAGGTTTTCAAGAAGTTAGATTTAAGCCTCATAGAGGGCTTACTGTTTTGAAAAATATGCTGTGGGAAGTCTCTTGATAACGAGAGACGATACGAGACGAGCGGTTGTGGCGGATTGTTTTAGTCATATGATTAGCCGAAATTTTATGGTCTTTAAGATGTGATATTTGCCCGATAAATGTAACTTGAAAACGAAACATAAGATTTGTTATTCATGTCGGACTTCCGGTAAGAGTCCGGCTTCTTTTTTCAAATTGACTTAATAAGCTTTAATGGATTTGGATTAAAGTTCTACTGCTCTTTATATATCGAATTCCTTGGATTCTATACTTGGTTAGCTTTAGGTTAGAAAATCACAAGAATGCTGAGTCGCTTCGACTCTAGATCGACACTGTTGGCGCAGTTGCCATTTACATAAAGGGAAGCTGGACTCTGGTGGTTCTCAGGTTGAAGTTTATTCATTCATTATACATCTTATATGACTCTAAGAGAGAACTTCTTAAAGTAGTTCACATATGAAGCTCCTACGTCAATGCGAATGAACCGATTTGAGCAAACTTTTAAATTAAATTTTCATCGATATTCAATTTAGTTATCAAAAGGGTAGCGAAATTAACTTGTTCCCTCTGGCCATGTATATTTATCTGTGCACATATCTTTCTCACATACACACACACAACTACTTATGTGGATAAACACACATGTCTCCCAGTGTGATATATGATTGATCCAAGCGCTTACAAGCAATTCTTCACTAAATAAAAACAAACAAACAAATAAAAGCAATAGACAATCAAACAACAAAATCAATTAACGCCAGCAAAATGAAATGCAGTGGATTATTTTTCAAAAGGCAAACAACAGAAATAAAATGCAGTAAATGCGACGAAAAGTAGGGCAGCAGGAGGAATGGTAAAATTATATACTCACATATATATGCATATGTACATATGTATGTACATATGTATATGTGAATTAGAATTGTTTGTTAGTGTGTGCATACGCCGGCAAATGCTTTGCGTGGGTGTTTTTGCGGATTAAATGCTAAAGTGAGGCAAATTATAGTGGCATCGTGTTACAAGCATGCATATTTACATACAAACATACATGAATATACACTAATTCACACTTGCACTTACATATGTAGTTATAAATTTTATTAAAAATACTGTCTTCTAGGAAAATTTTATGACAGTGTTCATCTAAATTTGGTCGTAACTCATAGGTTTTTCAATAAAATTGAAGTGAACCAAAAGTAAGCAGTTTGTAACTAGTTGAAAAGTTATTACGAAATAATATTTTTTATAGAAAAGTAGTAGAAAAGTAGTTTGCTAACAAATACAAAATGGACCGAAAGTTACTATTTGTAACTAGTTTGTAACTAGTTGTTGAGATATTACCAAATCAGCGTTTTCATAAAAAAATTGTTTATTTACGAATTTTTGGAATGTAACTAGTTTGTAACTAGTTGAGAATGAGTTGCAAAATAACAATTTTTATTAAAAAATCGGAGTTTTTATAAAAACAATTGTTTGTTTTACACATTTTTTGGAATTTTCTAATGTTTCGTTTATCAAATATGAGTTGGACCGAATGTAACTAGTTTGAAACTAGTGTCACTAGTTTTAAATGTGTTACGAAACAACTGTTTTTTTTTATTAAAACATCATAGTTTTTGTAAAGAAATGTTTTCAACTATTTTTTTTCGAATTTTCTAATATTTCTTTTTTCAATTGTGACTTCGAACAAATGTACCTAGTAGTGAATGACGGGCTACAAATAAATTGTTTTTATGATAAACTTGTATACTTTGTGAATATTTATAAATTTATAGACATTTATTCTAATAGCAAACCCTATACCCCAAAACATATGAATGGGACGAAAGTTTCTAGTTTGTAACTACATAGTTGAGTAGTTGTTAGAAAATATATTTTTAATGCAAAAGCAGTTTATCTACAATGCTTAAGATGAAAACCTTGTTTTTCTGCGAGTTTTTATGAATTTTTATGACATATGTATATCCTTATAGCTAAATCTTCATCTCAAAACATATGAATGAACCGAAAGTTACTAGTTTGTAACTAGTTGAGCAGCTGTTACAAAATATATATTTTTGTGCAAAAGTGGCTTTACTACAATTTTTTATGAGTTTACCAGCATTTATATTGGTTAAAACGTATTGGTCGAAATGTTACTAGTTTATAACTAGTTACAATACTTCACGAAGTGTATTATTTTATAACTTTTACATAAGTTTTACAATTTCGTTAGATAATTATTATTCGAAATTGCGATTAAAAGCTAATATACAATGGCTAGTTGGAAAATACTTGAGAATCGCTTTAAGTAAATTTAGTTTAAATTTTACGAAAAATCTCAACTAGCACATTAAGACGTATTTGATGATGCTGAAGAGAAATGAAAACAGTTGCTTAGATACCTGTAGCTAACTGGCACAAGTCTGAACTTAAAATACAAACAATATAAGAAAGTGTTCTGAATGTGACTAGTTTGTAACTGGTTGTGAATTATTAAAAAATATTAATGAATTTCTGTTTTTTCAATAAGTATTTTTAACTGAAGCGTACTTTGTCACAAATTACAAACTGGTCTAAACGGGCATGGTCCGTACCTAGTGGATACGTAAAAATTAAAAATAAAATTAGCAAATTCAATCGCCAATGAAAGTCTTTTGCAAAGCTCCTCGCTAAGTTTTCCTAGTGACACACTCTCGTTTCCGCTATGTGACTGACCCTTTGGCATGTGGCAGGAAAATACAATATACAAGTTATGCACACATACATATATGTAAATATGTAATTGTTTCCGTGTTTCTATCACCAGAGGGGAAAGAGAGTTGTGTATCACTGATTGATTGCCATCTGCAAGAGTGTATAACGAACGTCGGGCGCTTCTGGGCGAGTGGCTGCTCTTAGATGTGCCGCAGTGCTTGGTCAAACGGTCGACAATCTGACAGGCAGCGCGCCAATACGTCAGTGCGTTTGTCTGTGCCTCGCAGTCTTCGCGTCTGTCGTCAGTCACTCTGTTATTTGTGCCAGCAATCAGCAAGATCATCGAGCATTTACTTGGCAAGTGTAAGCGAAGCGTTGGCGATTGAGTTGAGTTTGGATTTTCATTCAATGAGTACACATATGTACATACATACAGACACATTACGTGTGGGATGCTTAAATGATATATTAGTTTTCATTTTACAATTCTATATGACTTTTGTTCTCATTTCTTGATTTTTCTCCTGAAATTTCTTATATATGTTTCAGTGTATGTGTGTAGCTTGGACCCTATGGCTCGGAATTGATTTGTGACTTGTCACATTTTGAGCTCAAACGTGTAGCAAAGTGGCGAAAGTGTTAATTGTTATACGTAGGTGTCTATATATGCATACGTATGTATGTACTTATTTACTTTTTGTAAATATAATTTAAAAACTTATAATATTGTATTTCGCATGAAACTTTAAAACTGGATGAATGGACTTAAAATTTAGTAAGAGACCAACAAAAAAATTGAAACATGAAAAACACTTACATATATACATATCATATATGTATGTATCTGCACATTTGTCAAAATTTTAAAAAGTCGGAAGAGAGCTACTTTCGCTGGAAACCTAAAATTCAAAGCATATCCATAGGCTTGCTCCACAAATTATAAGCTGATTTGAGCTATTATTAAAATAGGTTACAACGCTTGTTGGCATATTCATAGAAATTTCAAAGCCAAAAGCTTAATCTGTTCAAAAGTCGACATCTTGAGCATACTTTTAGGCGCATTACCTTTATTATAGTATAGATGTTAAAGGTGACTAAAATAAAACTATTTTTTAGAACAAAAACTTCTTAAGATAAAGGATAAATAGTTATCCATCTAAAAATTTGAAAACTGTTGCATATTTTTCGGCTTCCAACTTTTCGTATGCTCACTCTTGTTAGCAAGATCAATTTTTCTAGAGGAGAAAATTCCTTAGGTGAGGAAATAAACGCATTTCTGGTTACGAAATACATTTTTTGCATACTTTTAGGTGTGTAACCTTTAAGATAATATCGATGGTAATCACTTCTAAGAAAACAAACTTTCTTCGGACGAAACTTTTGGTAGAAGAAGGGAAAAGTAGTTATCTGGTTAGAAAAAACGTAAATTGTTGCATACTTTTCGGCTTACAATTTTTATTACGATAGTAAGCGATTAGTGATTTTAACAAAACTAATTTTTCTAGCGTAAAATTGTGTTGGAAGAAGAAAATATTGTTATTCCGTTACTAATTTAAAGCTGTTGCATACCTTTAGGTGCATTTAAAAAAATTACAAACCAGCTATCTATTTAAGAAAATTTATGAAAATATTTTAATCGTAGTACTATTTCTATTAAGACAGACTTTTTAAAAATTCGCAGCCTACTTTTTGGCGGAAAATTTTTAGCTTGGGCACAAGTGTTACATCGCTAAAGCTGGATCACAAATGTATTAAAATTTGCTATTACGTAAATTAACTCAACTATAATAGACATATTCAGCGCACATCAGTTATATTTAACCTACATTAAGGCGCTGAAATATTATTTTGCCACAGTTTGTCAGAAACTCAAGCATTTCCCCCAAAACCATTGTTAAAGCTATGCAAATATGTTGTTGCTTTGAAAATTCTAGCCAATTTGATTATCTCTCAAGTTGTGCGGCCTATTTTTAGGCGCCATCGGCAATTAAAAATAAACCTAAGAAGCTGTTAAAGCAAACACCCACCTTCTTCCTGTAGTTGTCCATTCATAAAATGTTTTTTCTTATGCCTCTAGTTCAAACACAGCGCAATTGTTGTTGTGGAACGTATTTAGCAACGAGCGTGTGTGTGTGTGGACGCTATTGAGCGCGTTGACTGCTTGCCTCGTATTACGTTACGTTGCTGTTGTTGTGTTTGCTACGTGCTCGTGTCACAGTGGCCACGGCTTTACAATCTTCGTTGTTGTAGTTGTTGCTATTGCTATTGCTTTTTCTTGTGTGGGGCGGTGGAATGCGCCTAACTGTAGGGCTTCATTATGCACAGCCAAGTGTTGCACGCATTTTTTCGCACGCGTGTTTTACCATAATTTTCACACAACTCGGCAAAGTGTTAACGAATATTCTTTGCACGCGGAGCGTGTAGCGCATTTTTAGGCGCTCATTTGACGCGTTTTTCGTTGCGAAAACTGTGATTTTTTTCAATAATTTTCACTAGCGCACTTTCGAGTACTCACACTTAATCACTTTGACGTTTCGTCTACATTTTTTGCTACTTCTCTCTCTTCTCTCGTCCTCCTCTTGCTTTCATTTATCGACTTTTGACGTTTGTATTGGCTTTCTGGTTGGCAATGCCTCGTAGCTTTGTCGTTCAAGCGCGTGCGCGATGTTTTCACATTTTCACATGTTTCGTTGTCTACTTTTTGGCGTGCGGGCCAAAAGTAATGGAAAAATTATTTTATGCTTACTTATTTTGCATTTCTTTTTTAATTTATTCCTTGGATGGCATATAATGTATTGCTGCACGAAATTTGACAGCTGTGCAGCTGACTTTGACAGTCGGACTAGGCTGATATGTTATGATTGATGTATGTATGTACGCATATGTATAAGTTGCTCGAGCGATTGTCTATATTTTTTGATTTTGTGTGATGATATGATGTCGATTTAAATTTTTCGTTGTTTCTTAAATTTTAGAGTTATTCGATATTTATTAAAAATATAATGTTTTATATAATTTGAAAAAAAAAATGTAAAATTACTTTAAAATTTGCATAAAAATTTCAGGAAAATAATTTGTATTGACTAAAAATTAATATAAAAATTTGAAGTTCAAACAAAGTTAAAAATTATTAATTAATGTCAAACAAAAATTTAAAAAATAACTTAACTCTTATTTTAGTTTTAGTTGTCAATTTTTCTTAATAATAAATTTATAAATAAATATAATTAAAAGGTTAAAAAAAATTAGTGTTCGAAAAATTACACGAAACTAAGTAATTTAAATTTTTGTTGAAAAATTAAAATAAAAATATTTATTAACAATTTTTAAAAATTTTATTTTATTTATAATTTTGTTTTTAGTTTTTCATATAAGTTTCATATAAGTATTATTAATTTAATTTGTCAATATTTTATTTATAAGAACAAATTTTTAATCCAAATTTTTTTAACTTAAATTTGTTAGTTTAAAAATTTTCAATTTAATTTTTTTGACTTAATAAAACAAAAATTATTTCATTTTTTTAAATTATAACATTTATTATTTATTTATAAATTTATTTTTTATCTTTTATATTCAATTTAATATACTACTAATTTAATTTGTAATTTTTTTATTAAAAAAAACTATACTTTTATTTAAAAAAAATTACTTTAAATTGTTACTTTAAAAATTTTAATTTCATTAATTTATTAAAAAAAATTTTTAACTTAAATATTTTAGTTTAAAAATTTTCAATTTAATTTTTTGACTTAATAAAACAAAAATTATTTAATTTTTTTTTAATTATAACATTTATTATTTATTTATATTTTTTAAATTATTTATATTTAATTTATTATATTAAAAATTCAATTTGTAATTTCTTAATTTATAAAAAAAAATTTACTCTAAATTTTTAAATCAAAAATTTTAATTTCATTAATTTATTTAAAAATTTTATTTAAAATTTTCTTAATTATAAAAAAATTACTTTAAATTTTTTAATTCAAAATTTTAATTTTTTATTAATTTATTTAAAAAATTTTGTTTGAAATTTTTTAAAATTATAAAAAAAATTAAAAATATAATTGGAATTAAGTGAAAATTAATTAATTAAACAAAGTTTTTAAGCGGAAAAAAATTTCGGCAATTTTTTATTAATTATTAATTTTTTTTAGTAAAATTTAATTAATTAGTAATAAAAATTTTCAAAATTAAAAAAATTAATTAAATTGATTAACATAAAAGTTTAATTTAAGTATTAATATTAAATTTATATAATAAATTTATATATTACAATAATTATTTTTTATTTAGATATTAATATTAAGTTTTTAGATTAAATATAAAAATTTAACCTTCATATTAATTAAATTAAGTAATTTTTTTTAATTTTGGATAACATTTTCACTACTAATTTATTAAATTTAATTTACCTTTTTAATTGTTTATTAAGTTTAAGTGCTTTTTAATTTGGCAAAATTTTAATTACTGTTTAATTAAATTTGATTTAATTTTTCATTTTACGTCAATATACAAATATAATAAAAATATAAATACACTACTTATATTAATTGAGTTAAGTAAAGAAATTATGCAATAATTTTAATTAAAAAAAAATATTGTCTAATTTTAATCTAAATTTTTTTAATTAAATTTTTTTTCTTAAAAATTTTAAATTTAATTTCTTTAATTTATCAAACCAAAAATTTTAACTTTCACTTTTTTTAAATTATAACATTTATTATTCATTTATAAATTATTTTATGTTTTATATTCAATTTAAAATATTAATAATTTAATTTGTCATATTTTTATTTGTAAAAAAAAATGTAGTAAATATTTTTCCGTTAAAAATTTTAATTTCATTAATTTGTTTAAATAAATTTTATTCACTTATTCTAATTTTTTTCAATTAAAAGTTGTTTAATTCACTTTTCATTTATTTTTTTGTTTAATTTTTTATTTTATTTATTTTTTTCGGAGTGTTATTTTAATTTAAGCACTTGTAACTATACCGAATTTTTTTCATTAATTTTTTTTATTACTAAAAGTTTTTTATTCATTTATTTTAGTTTTAAATAAAAAATTTTAAATTCTAACATTTTAATTATTTGAAATAAAAGTTGGTTTTATTATTCTCATCTACTTTTTTATAAAACTTTATTTTTTGCTGTTTTATTTATACCACTTGTAATTATTTTTATGATTAGTTTAGTCCTATTTATTTTATTTTTTTTAATTAACTTTAAATTAGTGTTTTTAATTATTTTATTTCTTAAGTTTTTTAAATGTTATTTTAGATATTATTAATTTTACTTTATTTTTTTTAAATTTAATTTTGCTTTTTATTATTTTAGCTTTAAATAAAAAATTTAATAGACCAGCTTTCTAATTTTTTTTAAATAAATAATGTTCATTTAACTTTTCTTTAATTTTCATTTAAATTATTCTTTCTTTCGAGTGCCCTTTTTATTTTTAACACTTTTATCCGCCTTACCGAATTTTTATCATTTATTATTATTTTTTTGACTTTTTTTCTAATACATTTTTTAACACATTTTTTATAGATTTTTTCCTCTATTTTGACTTTTTATATGCATATAAAATTAATAGTTTCGAATTGACGTAAGATTTTCTAAATTTTCTAACGAAAAATGAGTCGAAATAAATTTAATTCATTAAATTTTGAAATAAATTAAATTGTTATATTAAAATTATATAATTTTTGTTTTTATTTAATTTAACATTATTTTTTAATATTTACACATTTTTTTTTTGTAATTTTATTTATTTTTTTATTCGCTTTCTATTATTTTCTTTATTATAACAATATAAATATAAAATATTTTGTTTCTGCTTTTTATATTTAAAATGACTTTCTCTATTAAAATTTGAATTTCTACACTTAATTAAGAAATTTACTTTATTTTCATTTTTTTCATTTAATTTTTCACTTTAATTTCTAATATTTATTAATATAAATTTCCAAGTTACGCAAAATTCTACCGAAAATTCCAGCAGCAAGATGACACAATTACCAGCCGCAGCAGCCAAAAAGTCAATAGAGCCATGCCAAACTCGAAAGCTACAATAATAATAATAGCGTAAACGAAAGGGGAGAAATAACACAAACAACACACACACAGGCGCTGCAAGCACAAAATGTGTCAGCTGTCAATGACATGTGTCAGTGCGGTCAGTGCATTGCTGCCTGGCAAAATGATTTGCTTTCATTTCCTTTTGTATGCGCGTTTTCTTTGCAGCAGCAGCGGATAATACGTGAATTTGTCAAATTTCAAATTGAAGTTGAAAAATTAAAAAAAAAATAATAAAATTTCATATTTCCTTTTTGTTTGTTTTTGCACGGCGTTGCAGTTGCAGCGCCTGAAAGGGTTGCAATTCGCATTTTGTGCTTTCAACTGCCTGCCTGCAGTTGCTGGCTCTCGCGACAGCATGCACTGCTTCTTCTTCTTTTCTTGTTTCCCCCCTCGGAGTTGCCATTGCATTGCATGTGCTTTATTTGTTTGTTGCTGTGTATTTTTTTTCTTTTTGCATTGCTTTGTGGCCCCGCTGGCCAGGCAGTGGCAGCCCAACTGTCAGTCTGTGTATTGTTTGTTGTTATTATTGCTTTTGTCTGAAATTCTTGTGCTGTCAGTGGTTTGTTTGCTGCCTTTGTAGCGCTCAAATGCATGTGTATCTGTTTGTGCGCTCACTTTGAGGGGTTGAAAGTGGGTTGGCGCTGGCTGGAGTGTGTGCGTCAGTTGACTGCCTTAAATTTGCAGCAGAATTTCTTTTCGATTTGTTAAGTTTATGGAACTTTGTTGCGTTTTTTACTAATTTTAAAGTGATTTTCGATTTTTATGCGCTGAACTACACTCTTTAACCAGTTATAAAATTTTCTGAAACGCAAAAAAAAAAATTCAAAATTTTTCCGTTTATTTTATTCGTATATTTTCGTTTTACTAAACCTGTTTTCCACCTTGAAATGCCAACACAAACATTTTTTATGCAAATTTTTAACTTTTTTCCACTCTTTTTCTCATTCCTGCCTCAGTCAAAACTCACTATTGTTATTTGTAGACATTTTTTCACTTATACAAATTCCACACTTCCATTCACAAGTTCACTTCGATTTTTTTCCCTTTTTTGCCATACCTTTATACATTTTTTTCCACTTTTTGCACATTTCATGCGATTTTAACTCGCTTTCCGTTTACCGCTATAAATATTTGCACTTTTTTAATACAAAAAAATATTAAACGAAAAATTATAAAACACGAGCACACAGAGTTTTTCACGTTCGCGTCTTTGCAATTTAGTATTTAATAGTTATTTGTCTCTTGTGCTGCCTTCCATTGCCCCGATAAAGCACGAGCCTTCGGCGTCTGTTGCAAGCAAAAAATAACGAGCGTCAATGCTGCTGCTTGTGGTAGTTACTCATTGCGTGTATTTCACCTTTGCTTTCTTTCAAGCTTCACATTATGTTGGTGTTGTTGTTTGTTATTTAAATTCATATGCCACATATGAGCGTAAAAAAGCGTAACGACGGAGCGCAAATGAGCGGAGAGCACAGTGTGCCAGTTGAATTTGAATGTAGTACAAAATTTTTGAAGAGGGACAACTAAAAATTCAAGTTCCTACAGAAACTTTCAGGAAATCTTAAGTATATAAATGCCCAACTATCTTTTTTGTAAAATAAAATAAAATTACAATTAAATGTATTATTTTTCAGATTTGTTTTTTGATTCTTCTAACATTTCTCATTTCAATTTATTATATTTTTAGTCAATAATATCTAAGCCAGTTTATCCTCGATAAAAGGTTTATTTCAGTGCATTAATTAGCACTAAAATAAAGCATTTTTCAAATATGAGATACTATTTTATATGCCATACTAGTTGCGATGTCATACCTTTTTAGTGGCTTTAATGCAGTAGCATTTTTCGGGCTTGATGAATATGTTTGATTGCAAAATAAGGTATTTCTGGGAAATATGTCGTACCATTTTATATGTCATACCATTTTATATGCCATACCATTTTTTATGCCATACCATTTTTAATGGCTTTAGCAACATAGCATTTGTTGTACTTGATAAATGCTTTTGATTGCAATATAAGGTATTTTTTAAATATGTCATACCATTTTTTATGTCATACCATTTTTTATGTCATACCATTTTTTATGTCACCACTTTTTATGGTATAAAAAATTCTTTTAATATGTATTATACCAATTTTCTGTTATTTTTAAATTTTAGCAATTTTTTAGTTACCGTCATGCTATTTATTAGTCTCTCGCGCAGCTGGCGCGTCAAATATCATAACTAACCATGATCATGTTTCAATGACATACCATTTTTAATGCTTTCAAATGCATTTTTCGATTTTTGATAAATATTTTTGGCTGCAAAATACGGACTTTTTTTTAAATATGTCATGCAATTTTATATGCCATACCATATTTTATGTCATACCATTTTTGTATTATCATTATTTTTGGCATAAAAAATTCTTCTGTATTAGACTAGACCGATTTCCTGTTACATTTTAAAATTTTGCAATTTCTTATTTAATGTCATGCCATTTGTTATTGCCTCGCAGTTTTTTTATGCGACACCCTTCCATTTTAACTTCAACAATATCAACATTAGTTTTTATAAAATAAATATGTGTATAAATTCCACCACCTCCCAACCACTGTTCACTTCTCAGCAGTGTTATTTTAGTTATACAAGCCAATTGCTATGCTTCGAGTCCACCACCATCAAATCCTTGTCAGCAGACAAGTAGTCACTACACTTCTTCCGCTCTGCTTGCTTTGCGTGTCAATTGCAATTGCTATCACGCTTTTTTCTTTAAATTCTCTTCACACTTCTTCCTTCAGAGCGAACATTTTATTCACCTCCACCATGATTTTTCAACACAGCTGTTTCATATTTTCATATGATGGTTAGTGTTGTTTTCCAAAGTAAACTTTATAAAATTTATTGCATTTTCTTGCATCCACGGTTCTTAACTGTTTTCGCCTCAACTATGTACATATTAATTTAACTTTCAATACTTTGCTTATTCCTTGTTATGCTAATACTTATGCTTCCCTTATTCTACGGCTGTTTGTGTGGAATTCAACCCCAAAAAAGTCTAATGCAACTGACATTTGATTGTATAAATTGAGATTGTGTGTGAGAGTCCCACATGTTGTGCGCTCTTGTGGATTGTAAGTTCAAATATATAAAAAGAAGTTGAGTGTCACCCCTAATCTATAAGGAGCAAGTCCACGTAACAAAAAGGGAATTTTTCTCAGGCAACTGGAAGTGTGTTAAACCAGCATTGCCATTGTGAATAAAATTTAGCAGAAAGTTCAAGTATTTAAGGAGTTTCCTGGAAGTAGTATGTTATGAAGTTATGTCTGCACAACTCATTCAACTCCGTCTTAATGTACCGAGGATTCGCGTTTTGGGTATTTACAATAAAATATGCCGGCAAGGACTTTTCGTTTTGGATTTGTTATTGTTTCTGATTCTGGAGGACGGAGCTTTAAGTCATGGCAGAAAAAAAAAACGCATGGCGGAGGAACCAGATTGGACTTCTTGGACTGGGTCCGAAGAATGAGTGATCTAAGAAGAAATATTTATTTTCTTGGAGCAGTCTAAGTAGAATAACATAATACAAAATTTCCTTAAAGCTTGAGTGAGCCAACTAGTTGAAAGAAAAGAGTTTGATTAAGCTCGGTTGAAGAAATTAGTAACGTCCTGGAACTCAAGACATGCTGTCTTCATTTAGCTCAAACTAAACTCTGTTGCTGAAGTAATTTCGAGGCATGCGGGATCATGGGAGCGGCAAATTCTCGTGAGTTATGGTAAAAGTGTTTGCTTATTGCCTGGGATACACCATTTCCATAAACTAAAGGAAAGAATCCGTGAAATGAAAGTTACATTTGTCTAAGTAGAGCTTTCAATGTTTCGTAGACTTCTCTAGGCTTTGTGGACTTTGAATATTTAATGTAATATGCAACGAAATTAAAAATCTAAGTTACTATTCAAAACTCCCCCTCCTCCGAGTTAAATACCACTTAAAGCCTTTGAACCCTTCTCCACCGCTCTCATGCCTTCAACCGCCATCTACACTGAGAGTCATCACTTGAGACAACAAAGTATCAGCTGCTAATGCCAGCAACTTAGCCGCGTCGCATATTTTAGTGAAGTTCGCTATTTTGTAAAATGTTGTAGTCATCGAGAGTTGTAATGACTTGAGGCGCTTTCTAAAGTGGCTCACAAAAGCTGTCAGAAGTTGCGAAAACACTTACCAACAAATCGACCATACAAATGCATAGAAAATGACGAGGAAAGTTGTAAGCGTGTGAAATTTGCTACGGCAATGCAACGCTAATGTCGAGGAAAGCGAAAACGAAAAGTTTATAAAGTATGGTGAATCGATTTGGTGAGGGGAAAAAGGGAAAAAATGGTATGGAAAGCGTATCATTTGAGACGGTAGAGATTTCTGTGTGGTATACCTTTCAGTGTAGCAAAAGGTATTAGAAAGAGTGAAATCGAATCGCATTTTAGACTATCCGAAGGCGTTTATGCAATTAGAGTGGATGCTCTCGATAAGGAAGCCGTTTAAATCCAACGATGTGATGGAAACTATGTAAACATCTTGTCTTTCAAGAAAATATAAAAAGTTCTACCGCCACTTTCGAGAAGCTTGAATTAGTTTTTTCAGCTTAAGCTTATCAAGTCTGACCGGTAATCAAATCGAGATCATAGGAAATTGGGTTCTTAATCTGGTTTGAATCTGGGTTCGGTTCTTTTCAATGCGCGAGCTTTCGGTGAGTTTGTAAGGAGATTACTTATGACTTTGTTACTTAGTGATTGGTTGGAAAAACTTAACTTATAACAGTCAGTCGAATATAACTCCAAGTTCAAGCAAGTCAAGTGTATGATAGAATATTCAATTACTGACGGACTTAAAAGAAGATTTGCACTGAGATGAGGCTATATCTATCTTCAAGCTTGGATCCTTCAGTATATCACAAATGTCATCATTTAAGCCATTGAGTTCTCTCACTAGTAAAGTTAATATTTTAGAACCACTGATGGCCAAAACATGTCGAAACAGTACTTCAAGCCTTGGCTAATTAGGGACTTCGGGTCTTCACAGCTACAATTCTAAGGGGAGGCACAGAAGTTTACTTGTTTATGTCAATTTCTTATAATACTTGTATTTTTATGAAAGATTTTGGGACAATTTCATAAGGAAGGAATAACTGCAGATCTTCAGACATTATAATTTTAAGTAAAGTTGGAGTAATGAACAGAAAAGCATTAGTATTCAATTATGATATCCTGAGTCCTAAGGATCAGCTTGTAACTAAGTAATTCTAGAAACGATAGTGAAGCCGCAGAGTCTGTTAAAATTCGCGTTAAGTGCAGGCATCCTAAAGAATGGCTACTCTTCATGGACTTAGCAACTGAACTCCATCTGATATTGCAAAGGACCAAAACTGGTTTATATGTGGAGTATTGGGCTTACCAGGTTAAGCCAGCCTAACCTAACTAGGTACTTCTGGATATCAGTTAAAATCATAATCGTAAATAACATAACGGATAACTTGGCGACTATTTACAGATACTGAAAAAATGGAGGAAAAAATGTGATGCAATGTCCAATCCAATGTCGCCAAGACATTATCTCATTCTAAACTATATCTAACGGCAGAAACTATTTTTTCTTCCAGGTCAACAAATTGTGGAGATTGTTTAAATTACTCGCAAAATTACCAGTCTTAAAGTAAGGCAATGCTTGGCAAAGGATAATGATGCTCGGCGGAAGAGATAAAACAAAAGAACGCAATGAAAATATGAACAAAAATATAAAAAGAAAAAAAACGTAGAAACTCATTTGAAGAAAAGTAGGGAGTAAAAGAAAAAGTCAAGAAACCTTAATGACTTGAAGAAATGCAATGTAGAAAATGACAGACAATAAAAGAGAAGCAATTACGCAGGATTAAAAGCGAAAACTATTGGAAATAGGAAGGTGAAGCTGAAGAAAAAGGGAAATAAAAATATAAAAGAAATTTTAAGTAACGGAAATAAAGTGAACAATTCAAATAGAAAAAAATTGTGGAAAAAATGTCGAAGAAAATCGAAAGAATTCTTGGCTAACAAGAAAATGGTATAATTAGACAAGAAAAAATACAATAACTAAAAAAAAAACAAGGCAGATGACAGAAAAATAAGGTCTTACAATGGAAACATACAACGAAGGCCACTGTGAAGACACGAAGCGCAATTATAGACGAGCAAATGATGCGACTGTAAGACAGGTAACTCGAAGCAATCGTGAAGAAAGTTTGAAGTGTGAGCGCAACAGGCAATTATAGAAATGGTCTCTCAGCAGTACAATGACTTTGTGCGGGATTCTTTTAAGAAAAAAACTCTTTTAAGAAGAAAACAAGAAAAATTTAATGAACCTTCGAACTAATTAAAAATATGCGATATGCCAAGGAGCCTTATATACATATGTATGTACATATAAATATCTACATAAACATAAGCAGCTTAAGGTTGTACCGTTGCTTTAGTAAATACACCAACAAATTTTGACAACCGTTAGATCAAAGAGACATCGTTTATAGCTTACAGCAATAAAGTAGCATGGCTTACGCAGAAAAGTATGCAACAATTCAGACAGCCAGTCAATCAAGTGGGAGAGTAACCAAGGCGACATTAGAAAATGAAAATAATTAATTATTTGTGTATTTTGGGTACGTCAAAGTAGAATTTGCAATTTAATGAATTTTTATAGTATGAAGATTTAAATGAGGGGAAGGAGAGTAAATGGTGATGGGATTGTAGAAAAAAAATGTACTTTTCTTTTTAATATCTTTAAGTTAATAAACTATTTTTCCAAAAAAAATGGTTGAAAACTTAAACACGCTGGGAAAAAATTAAATTGGAAATATGAATAGGGTTGCCAGCTTATATGTAAACTGCAAAACATGATAAATTTTGATTATTAAAGAACAAAAGTGATTGAAAGCTTGTATATTTTATTTAAGTTCTTTAATAATGGAAGTTATATTTATAGGGTTGCCACCTTTAAGCAAAATTACAGCGCAATAATTTTCGAACTTTAATACATTTTAACAACTGAGTGTATGCTTGATTTGCTGAAATACTTGATGAGATGAAGCCACATAATATATAGAGTTGCCAACTTTCGTTAAACCGATTTCATCTGCATATTTAACTAGCGATTAAAAAAAAATATTATATGAAAACTAAGGTAATAAGATTAAAAAAATCAAATTTACCTTTAGGGTTGCCATTTTTTTGAGAAAAGATAATACAACAAGCAGTATTTTTAACATATAAAGAAATTATAATAAAATTTTACTTTGAATTAATGAAATGATAGAGTTACCATGTGTTCGATGATTGAAAAAAAAATCCAAAAGAAATATTAAAAATATAATATTAATAAAAAAATAATTAAAAAATTAAGAAAAAAATTCTTCTGGCAACTTCATAAGTATTTATAAGGTGTTAATATTGGAACTGTTAAAAAATGTTTAAAAGAATTTATTTTAAAATTTCTAAAAAATTTTATTAAACATTAAAATTAGTTAGCAGCGAAGCCATATACCTTTGAAGCGAAATTCTTTTAAACTTTCGCTTAATTTTTTTATGTTTAGTGCATATATGTACATAGACTAAAATTATATACTTTTTTTGCCATTTAAAGAAAAAAGCTAAAATAGAGTGGCCATATGTTAAGAAAATTTCATTTAAATCTTATAATAAAAAATATTAATATTTTTTAAATTTATTTATAACTTATTGCTTTTGATTATTAATAAAAAAACTCCTTGTGGCAACTACATAATTATTTATAGGGTGCAATATTCGAAGCAAAAAAAAAAAATTAATTAATAAATTAAATTTTACAATTTCTTAAAATTCTTAATAACTATTAAAGTTAGTTATGTTAGCGATGCCACATAATTTTCAGGTGAAATTCTTTTAAATTTGCGTTAAATTTTTTCATAATTTTTATTAGACCTGCGTATGTACATATATAGGTTAGCAGAGATAAAATATAATTTTTTTGCCAATTACAGAAAAATAGCTAATTTACGGTTGCCATATGTAAAGAAATTTGCATTTAATTATATAAATTAATACATTAAAACTTTTTTAAATTAGGTTTATATTAGAGATGCCATATACCTTTATTTGTCATTTAAGGTAAAAATATAATTTAGGGTTGCCATATTTAAAGTAAATACCATTTAATTATTATAATAAAAATATTAATATTTCTTTTAATTTGATCTATAATTTAATGCTTTTGATTATTAATAGTTGTGTCAGTATATTGGAAACCCTCAAGAGCGGGTTGCCATAAGTATTCAAAAAGCCAAAAACATTTTAGAAACCTTTCGCAACTTTGCTACTTAAATTTTTGCTAGAAGTGTGAATAAAGCTTAGTAAAATTAAAAGAAAAAACATATTCAGCTGGGTTGCCATGTGTTACATATATTAAATTTTTTTGCGGTTTTGTTGCGTAAAATTTTGCCAGACAAGCGAATATAACGAAGTAAAAATTAAAACATAAATAAAAAATATAATAAAATAAACAGGGTTGCCAATGTTTTATATTTTAATTTTTTAATATATTTTTTGATGACTGCGATTTTGACTTGTACTAAATTTCATAAAGTAATTTTTCCATCAAAAATTTTACACTCGCCTAGTAATACCTTTTTGCATTCTTATGCCGTCCATCATAAAAAAATTCAGCAGGATTGCCGTGCATTAAATATGTTTTAATTTCCTTACAACTTTGCTACTTAAAATGTTGATAGAAATGCGAATATAACATAGTAAAATAATAAAAAAAAATTACAGGGTTGCCATCTATGTAAATTTATAATATTTTATAATTTTTTTAATTTTCTTTATTTGTATGATGTCTGCCTCTTAAAAATTAATAAAATAATTTTTCTCTGCAAAATATTACGTAATTCATTATTCATTCTAATGCAGTCAATCTAAGTCTCAGTTGTGTATTTTACTGCATATCATGCTGACTGAGGTTAGTGCTTAAACAGCGAGTGACCGACCTGACTGCATATGAAGAGCACTCGATATGAGTAAATATCTGCAGTTATTTCCGCTAGGTGAGCGGAGTAGGGCGGAGTAGACGTAACTACCGTAAATTCCAAAATGCTTCGAGGCAATAAGAGATTATACTGCCTTTGTTTATTCCCTTGTGGCGACAAGAGTATTTGCATTTAATTCTTAAATACTTTAATGAATGCAAGAAGGTAAATTCAATTTGTTGCACAGCCAAGCAGGGATGCTCCAACTACTATAGCAAGTGAGTGAGGGGAGAGAACGCATTGGTTTGGGTAAGAGTGAAGGCATAAGTCAGGCGGTTGATGCATGTGGGTGAACAAATAGCAGCAGCTAGGCGGTTGTGGGACGTTTTTGGAGAGAGAGGGAAGTGTTTGAGTGTGCGAGGGAAATGTTTGGTTCAGAGAGTTGTCTGTGGTAAGAGAGCCGAGTGCGGTAGAGCGTGTGTTAAGTCACCATGTGCAGTTATAAGGCGCATATGATAAATGAAGGGCAGCCAATAAATAAGTGAATGACCGTTCCTGTGACTGGACACTGAAAACAGTACTCACACATATACCGCTATATACACACACACCTACATATAACTAGATATTTGCATGATTTAAGACACCGCCAGCACGAAAACACACGAAGTTTATGATTTGTTGTTATCGTTTGCTGTTGTTGTGGTGCGGCTGTGAGATGCGCCTGTAAACGGTGTTTGTTTGCATAATGAAAAATACCCTGGGGACGTGTAAATACGGTAGCATTGTTGCTGCAGTTGGCCACTGTCTGCAGGTTCCCACACGCGCGGCGCACACACATACCCCCCGCCCACCTGCCTGGCGTGCTACAGGCATTAGCAGACGAGCAAAAAGCATTGTCGCTAATGGTTTGTGCGCTTTTGTGGCGCGAGGGGCGGGTCGGTGGGCGTGTGTGGCAAGGATATGTTGGTGGTTATGCTTGCTTGGTTGGTTGAGTTCGCCAGGGGGAATGCTGACATTACAAGGTTACAACGGCTGCCATAACAGTAACAAAAACAACAAGGACAACAAGAACAACAACAAAAGTAATAACAATGCTGGCAACAAACTCCAGCAAATCTCTGTACATTATGCAGCGGCATAACTGTAGCGTTGGTAATACGAGGCACAACCATCCAAACCCCTCCTGTTAACAGCTAGCAGAGAGCTCTTTCGACAAGCACTTGCCACAGCTGTACACATACACATACACACATTTCCATATAAAAACAGTCATTTTGCATTTAATGCGTATTTCCGGTACGCTAATGGTTTGCTAGAGTCGAAGAGAGTAAAGGAGCACAGAGCTGCGAGCTCTAGCACTGAACAACAGCTTCAGCCCAGCGCAGACAACCCAGCTTGCTGCGGCATGCAAAATGCTTTTGTTGTTTAGAAAATTTTCACATTGTTTGTTGCTGCGCGTTGGCAAGCCGTGAATGCGAAGAGGAAGAGGAGAGAGTGAAAGTGGAGGAAATGAAAACGGAAATATAAGGTAGCGCTGACGCTGCCTTGCTAAGGTCTGGTGGCAATAGCTCTTCTGCTTGTCATTGTTGCTTGCTAATATTACTGTTGTTGTTGTTGTTGCTGCAACTCGTGTGGTCGCTTAGTGAAAGAGTGAGAGTGGGAGAGTGCTGTTGTTCAGGCAATGATGCCAGCGCTGCTTATTATTGCTATGGTTGCAAGGCTGCTTGCTGGCTTGTAGGTGCAAAATGGGTGCGGAGTGAAGGGGAGCAGGGTTATTAACGCAACTTCATCATTATTTCGCATTATGATTTAAAGTAGCTTGTAGTTGCTCGGTAATGAAGGTGGTGAATGATAGTGACTCTGACATTGGAGGGTAATTTTCGATGAGTAATCTGCGCGGAAGGTCTTCAAAGTTGTGGAGAAGAAGGTAATTGAAATTTAAATGGCGGCAAGGAAGATAAAAAAAAAACTAGCACAAATGAATATTTTGCGTATTTTTTAGAAGAATTTTGTAAAAAAAGCAACTCTACTTTTAATAGAAAAAAAAATTATATGAAAATATTAAACAAAAAATTAAAAAAAAAAAAAAATTAAAAAAGTAATGAAAAAGAATAATAAATAAATTTGAAAAAAATCATAAAATAAAAATATTGAAGCTACAAAAAAATAATAAAGAAAAAAATGAAAGTATTAAAAAAAATTAAAGTTTAAAAAAAAATTAAAGTATTAAAAAAACTCTTAAATTAAAAATATTTATGTTACAAAAATCGATTTAATTAATCTGTTTATCTTATAAACATTTGGTACTCTTACATATGTAAAATTTGACAAAAATTTTTTGAGTTAAAACGAAAACTAAAAAACTATAAAGGAACATTTTTTTAAAGTTTGAAAAATTAATTAATTATAGAAATTTAACAAATTTTTAATTATATTGAAATATCTAAAAAAATATTGAAATAAAATGATTGAATTTCTTGAATATCTCAATAATGCGACATACATACGTAAATGTGTTTGGGCATTTTTAATAAATAAGTTTTTAAAAAAACTTATTGAAAAAAATTTTCAAATTAAAAAAAAATTGTAAAATTTTGAAAATTCAAACTAAATACTTCTTTTAATTCATAAATTTTAATATTATTAATATTATATATAATATCAAATTCAAAATTGAATTTTCTGAAATTTTAAAAAATTTTGAATTTTTTGAAATTAAAAAAATAGGTTTTTTCGAAATTAAAAAAATATTGAAAAAATTCAAAATTGAATTTTCTGAAATTTTAAAAAATTTTGAATTTTTTGAAATTTAAAAAAAATTGAATTTTTTGAGAATAAAAGAAAATTGGTTTTTTTGAAATGAAAAAAAAAAATTGATAATTTTGAGTATATATTAAAAAAATTTTATTCAATATTAAAAAAAATCGAAAATTTTAAATAATGCAAATTCATAATTAACTTTTTGAATATTAGTATAAAACTTTGAACTAAAATCAAAACAAAAAGACATATGTATTTATATTAATATTTTTTTATTTTGTGGAAACTTAGTGAAAGTTAAAGCTGATTATTCAATAAAATATTTAAAAAAATTAAAAAAAAAAATTAAATTTAAATTTTTTTAAAAGTTTTTAAATTTTTTAAATCTTTTCGGTAAAATTTTTGTAAAAGTTATTTAAGGTTTTAAAATCATCATTTCATTTTTTTCAATTAATTTAATTATTATTTACATTTTATATTTCAAAGGATAATTTTAAACACTTAATTCCATTATGTTTTCTAATTCAATTTTTTTTTTTAAATTATACTTTTGGTTCAAATATACCAAATTCCAAAATTTCATGTACTACAAATTTCATATAACGCATTTTTCAAATTTGATACGCTACTCCAGAAACCCTCAAACCCTTTACCCTTTCACGCTGTGTGATCGCTTGAAAGCTTCAAGTATTTACTAATGACAAAGTACAAATCCGTAGCATACATTCAGGCACGTGGCCGCATATTTTTTTGGCGGCTTACCACCCGGAGTGAAAGTGAAATGTGTGTTAGAAGATGTACAAATTTATGTAAAATTCGGCAAATGCTTAAAGTCATTTATATTGTTGCGGTTTCAGCAGAGAATATGCGAGGATTTAGAAACAGAAAGTCACCCCAAAAGTAGATTAACAGCATGTAGCCGCAATTGTTAAGTATTTGATACAAATAGATTGTACTGAAGTGGCTTGTTTTCAATAACAAGTAATAGTGAGGCATACTTTCAGGTGCAGTGGAGCAAAAAGTGGTGGTTGAAATTTTGTTGAAAGGAAAATTCTAATTTTTTTCTTAGCTTAAAATATTTCATTAAAGTAACAGCTGCACTTTTCACTTACCTTATCTTCCGCTTCTTCAGCACGTTCTTCCGCCTCAACGACGCGCTGCTCCAACTCGGATAACTGCAAATATAATAAAAAGCATTGAGTCGGGTTAGCAAAAGTTTCCATAATAAAAGTCAAATGATGTGGAATTAGATAAGTGGCATTTGATTTTTTCCTAGCTCGCGCAAGGCGCTTCGCACAAGTTGGGGTTGCTGCTGTGTGCTCGTAAAAATATGCGGGTGTACCACGCATATAATAAAGTGCCGCTGAAAAGTATGCAATAAAGATTGTTGAAAAATCTTTCACATATGAATGGATTTATGAAGAATTCTTTCTCGTATTATGCGAAGTTAATTTTAGACTTTTTTGAGAGAAGTTGTTGTTGTAAAAGTGAAATATTTAAATTGGAAGGTGGAGAGAGAATTTCAAGGATGAATGTGTAATATATGTATGTAACTCGGCTATAATCGCGTAAGCGGTGTCTACGCCAATTAAGAAGAAGATATGTAAAAAGAGATATTCGTTTAGACTTGAGGTGCGTTAAAAACATTGCACATTAAAAAAAATAAAAAAAAAATGTAAAATAAAAATAGAAAGCGAGTGAAAGTGAATTAAAAATATTTAATTATTGAAAATATGTAAAATAATTTAAAAATAAAAAAATAAGCACAAAAACAAAAAAAATAATAATTAAAATTATTTAAAAATTTTAAATTATTAAAAAAAAAAAATTTAAAAAATAAAAAACTAAAAATATAAAATTGAAATAAAAATTAAAATAAAAATTTAAATTATTAAAAAAATAATGACAAAAATTTAAAAATAAAAAAATAAAGTAAAATAAAAATAATAAAATTAAAATTTAGATATAAAAGTTAAGAATCTATAAGAATAAGCATTTTTATTTAAAATTGTTTAAAAATTTGTATCAATTATAGTTTTTTTACACTTTTTATTTTTTTTCATATTTAATTCTATTTTTATTTTTTGTAAGTTTTTCGAAGTTTGGTATAATTAATATTTTAAAGGAAAAAAAAAAATTAAAATAAAATTTTAAATTACTTAAAAGCAAAGATAATGATAAAAAATTTAAAAATTAAATAAATTAAGAAAAAATAAAGAAGTAAAAAAGCATAAAAAAATTAATTAAGATATGTATTAAAGTTGAAAATATATAAAAACAAAAATTTTTATTTCAAATTGTTTAAAAATAGATTTGAATTATAACCGTTTTAAATTTTAGTTTTTTTTAATTAAAATCTTTATATTTTTATATTTTTGTTTATATTTATATTTATATATATTTAATTTTAATTATTTTTATGTTTTTTAGTTTTTTTTCTTGCGTTTTGTATAATTGATGTTTCAACATTTTTTTCTAATATTATTTTTATGTGAATTACATTTTCATATTCAATTTCTTTTTAATTTATCCATAAAGTTGAATATATCCCAAAATAAACAAAATGCTTAAAGTATACCTTCTTCTATATAACTTTTTTTTTCAAAAGAAAAATGGTGATGACATATACATACATTTTCAAAAACTGTTTGTGAAAATATGTACATATGTTTTTATATAACCAATATGCCTTACGGATTAATAGCAGAAAACACTGGGATTATTTGTGGGGAAATTTAGCAAATACAACAACCTTGCTAAATTTCCTAGTATTAGCAGAGAACGTATATTTATAAATAAATATACGTTCTCTGGTATTAGAATTTTTATTCCTCCAAGCGAAAAATGCCTCATATTGAATTCATATTGTGGAATGATATTGCAGCTCACGGCCGCTAGGTGGCGCCAATAATCACTTGTTGACTTCTTCTGGGATATTTGGGTAAAGGATTGCAAAAGAATGTTTCTATAGTGGGTAATATATACAAATATATAGAAACAGGAGAAATTTATGAAAAAATATGAGCAGGGAGAAGATGTCGTATGCGAAAAAACGTATTTGGTTAAATATTAGCATATTTTTAGGCTTAATATCCATAATTAGAAGAGCGTACTACAGTAGAGGCCCGCTAATCCGGATCAATTAAAACCGGCCCCTATCAGGAATATCAGGGAATCCGGATTACCAAAGACATATCAGAACTATGTACTCGTATTAAGAAAAAATATTTATAAATTTCTGTTTGTTTATTATAACAAATAATACACATGTTCCAAAAAAAAACTTAAAACAATAAAGCATAAAAGTGAATGTAGTGAATAATAAATATGTGATCCGGATTAGAGAATACGGATAGAGAATGTCGGTCCGGATTACAAGGGACATAATAGAAATTTTGAATTTTTTAACTCTGTCCGGATTACAGTGGAATCCGGACTAGGCCGTGTCCGGATTAGCGGGCCTCTACTGTCTTTGCAACAC
>NW_024396014.1:0-62416 GCF_016617805.1 Bactrocera tryoni
AAGTTTTCTAGTTTTCTTTCATACAAAATGATATGCATTTCTTGGAATATCACTAAGAAGTATAACTTCATCCGCGCGTAGGGACTCCACGCACCTTTTTTTATTATTACAGAAAATCAAAATAAGTGTTGCTTCTTGTACACTAATGTTTGAAAAAAGCTCTAAAAATTTACCTGTTAACTGTAAAAGCAAAAGACAAAAGCACATGTTTTCTGGAATCGCTGAGGTTTACTTAGAAATATGATTTTCTTAAAGCTTGCGGGCATAAAGCTATGCATCAGTAAAGCTTTGAAAAGCTTATTTTAATACCAAGCGTATGCTAATTAACAGAATGCGGTAAACGCTAAGCGTATGCTTGTAGAGTTTCGGAAGGCAAACGGAGTGTAGCGTTTTATCAACACTTCAAGCGATATTAGAGAATATAACTACAATTTAACATTTCCGAGTAAACTTTCTTAATAAGAGGTTTATTTTTGAAGAGTTTCAATTATAGACACCGTACGTTTTCAAAAATAAAGTCCTTTAATATTACTTCCAAATTTAATTTTGTTCCTAATAACAACAATTGCTAAAATCATCGATCCGTTGAGGTTTTCTTTAAAAGGTGATTCCGAAAACTAGTCCAGAAGCACTCTTTCCTAAGTTCGATGCCGACATTAGAAAACAGTTTTCATGTTGATTTAAATTAATTTCATGGTCGGGCAATGAAACATCTGCTCCATAGTCAACGTTTGGAGAATCAGGTTCGTCTTCTCCTGGCGTTAATGCTTTCAGCGGGGGAAACACTTTCCTCTATAATTTACTTTACGGTTACTAGATCGCCTTTGGGGGTTCTACAAGAATATGCTCCGGTCTTGAAACCTTCTGTTAGCATTTTTTTTTGTAGAATTTTCGAGCAATACCTCTGTCGGTAAGCTTATCAAGCTCTTCATACTTGCGCATTTCGGCCTCTTTCTTTTTCCTCTGTCTGCAAATGTGTCTCGCTGCCCTCTTCAACTCTTGGTATCTATCCCATCCCGCACATGTTGTGGTTGATCGTAACGTTGCGAGGTAGGCAGTCTATTTTCTCTCCACTGCGACACAGCACTCCTCATCGTACCAGCTGTTCTTTTGCATTTTCCGAAAACAGTTGCAAATGTACGTAATGAGCTTGAAATGTCGTCCCACAGTTCCCTTATACCGAGTTGTTGACGAGTGCTCTCAGAGAGCAGGAATGCAAGCCGAGTAGAAAATCGTTCGGCTGTCTGTTGTGATTGCAGCTTCTCGATGTCGAACCTTCCTTGTGTTTGTTGACGTGCGTTTTTTGCTGCACAGAGGCGGGTGCGAATCTTGGCTGCAACAAGATAGTGGTCCGAGTCGATGTTAGGACCTCGGAGCGTACGCACACCTAGAACACTGGAGACGTGTCTCCCGTCTATCACAACATGATCGATCTGATTGGTGGCTTTTCGATCCGGAGGCAGCCAGGTAGCTTGATGTATTTTCTTGTGCTGGAATCTAGTACTACAGATAGCCATATTCGGATGAATTCGGAGGCTGAATTTACCGACTGTTGCTCCAAAGATACTTTCTTTGCCCACCCAGGCGTTAAAGTCGCCAAGTACGATTTTGACATCGTGGCGGGGGCAGCTCTCATAGGTGCGCTCCTCATAGAAGACATCTTTGTCACATCGTCCTTCAGTGGGGGTGTGGGCGCAGTTCAGCGATATCATGAGGAATCTCGCTTTGATGCGGATTGTGGCTAGACGTTCGTCCACCGGAGTGAATGATAGTACTCGGCGACGGAGTCTCTCTCCCACCACGAATCTCACACTAAACTTGCGCTCTTTATATGGCCACTGTAGTAAATGCCCAACGACGTACTCGCCTCAGTCCTTGCCCGCCCATCTCATTTCTTTGTCGGCGGTGATGTCAGCCTTTATTTTCTCGAGGACATCCACCAGCTGGGCAGCGGCACCTTCCCAATTAAGGGACCGAACATTTCAGGGGCATGCCCTCAAATCGTAGTACATATTTCCTTTGCCATGGTCGTCATCAAAAGGGTCATCTCTCATCCGAGGTTGGTTGTTATTTTTCATTGGGAAAGCACTTGTCAGCAACTCGGTATGAAGGATCTGTGGAACGACATTTCAAGCTTCTTACATTCAACTGCAAACGAAACCATTAGTTTTCGCAAAATGTAAAAGAATAGCTGATACGATAAGGAGTGCTGTGTCGCAGTGGAGAGAAAACAGACTGCCTACCTCGCAATGTTACAATCGACCAAAACTCGTGCGGGATGGGGTAGATACCAAGAGTGGAAGAGGGAGCAAGACGTATTTGCATACAGAGGCCGAAATGCGTGTGCTTGACAAGCTGGCCGACTGAGGTAATGCTTGAAATGACCACCAGAAGGTTTCAAGACTAGAGCGTATTCTTATGGAACCCGCAGAGGTGATCTAGTGACTTATAGCCAGGGCATACTCAAATTATGGGAGAACACTTCTCCCTTCTACTGAAATGCAATGAAAGCATAAGACCTGGAGATGGTGAACCCGAGGCCCCAATCGATGACGATAGAGCCGACGTCCCATTGCCCGATCATAAAGAAGTTCAAATAGCAATTGCCCATCTGAAGAACAACAAAGCGACGAGCCCCGATGGATTGCCGGCCGAGCCATTCAAACACGGCGGCGAAGAACTAAGAAGGAGCATGCATCACTTTCTTTGTGGAATATGGTCGGAGGAAAGCATGCCCAACGATTGGAATTTAAGTGCGCTCCATTCAGTCAAAAAAAGGGAGACCCCACAATCTGCGCCAAATACCGTGGGGTAAGCCTCCTCAATATACATAGCATACAAGGTTCTATAAAGCATATTGTGTGAAAGATGAAAACTCATCAACAACAAACTGATTGCCCCTATCAGCGTGGCTTCAGTCCTGGAAAATCAACACCTGACCAGATATTCACCATGCGCCAAATCTTGAAAAAGTGAAAATTAAATCGACACGCACCACCACTTCGTCGATTTCAAAGCTGCCTTTGACAGCACGAAAAGAAGCTGCCGGTATCCCCGTAAAACTAATACGGCTGTGTAAACTGACGTTGAGCAACACCAAAAGCTATGTCAGGATGGGGAAGGACCTCTCCAAGCCTTTCGATACCAAATGATTTCAGACATGCCGACTCACTATCGTGCGACTTCTTCAATCTACTCTTGGTGAAAGTAATTCGAGCTGCAGAACTAAATAGAGAAGGTACCATCTTCTATAAGAGTGTACAGTGTGATATTGATATCATCGGCCTCAACACCCGCGCCGTTAGTTCTGCTTTCTCCAGGCCGGACAAGGAAGCACAGAAAATGGGTCTGGCAGTGAACGAGGGCAAGACGAAATATCTCCTGCCATCGAACAAACAGTCGTTGCACTCGCATTTAGCTCCCGCGTCACTATCGACAATCATAACTGCGAAGTCTTAGATAATTTCTACTATCTGTGAACTAGAATTAACACCAATAACAATGTCAGCCTCGAAATACAACGCCGAGTTAGTCTCATCCGAGGCTGTTTGTTATTTTTCATTGGGTGCGTTGTTTTTATGTAGCGGGTACCAAACCAGCGCACAACCCTATGTAGGGGATGTTTCGCCTTCTCACTTTAGCTCGCCTTCAAGCGGATGTTCTTAGGCTACCCAGAGGATACTTGGTTAAAGACCGAAAGTCGTGATCTGCTTGAGCCATATGTAAACGAATCGTTTCTGGCCACTCCCAAGTGAATGGCGAACAGATAACTTTCCTCACTTGCGTGAACTTCTATAAATGACTCCAACCTCCTTCTTCTTACACTGTAACAAACTCGACTATATTCATTATCACACCAAGTTTTTGCTTCAACTGTATTTTTTCTCTTCAGAATATATTATTTTATCAACTCGCGAATTACTTTTTTATCGATTTTTTTAGAATAAGAAAAGGTGCTTCCCTCAAAATAATATAATTTACAAGCTAATAATCTGACAGCTGTCAAATTTTTCGCACCCCTTTTAAAGGTTAAGAAAAATTAAAACTCTGACTGGCCGAGGACTTTCAGTTGACCTTTTATGTTTTATTTACTATATTCATCCATGCCTGGTCACTTTTCGGATAGCTGTCATACAAATCCGGTTTATGACCAAAAAAATTCTTTAATAAAAAAGATTAAGCCTGGATTATAGCCCAAGAAAATACCCCAATATCTGAACGATTTATTGAAATCGAACCTTTATGGCAGATACAGTCATACAGACAAACAAAATCAAGGTGCAAGAATGCAGACTAGAAGATGCTGCAAACAATTGCAAAGTTTACCAATAAGCTTACCCGTTAAGCAATACAATTAGATTAGGGTAAATATATAACAATACGCCAGAATACTTGGCTTATCTATCACGTTGACCTATATAGTGCATAGTACGACATACGAACAAGAAGCTGTCACTTAACCATCCACACATCAAGCTACAACTACGCTTAATTACACAAATTTACACCGCTACACGCACACACACATACATATTGATAGCTACCTTGTGATATGAGATTAAATTAAATGATAAGTTGACACATTACACGACAACTTACAAGACGCTGTTGATACGCGCGAGCGACGCCGATGCTTGTCAGAACACCCGCAACAAAACACAAGAGCCGACGCGCTAAGCAAACACTAACATAGCACAACTACATAACTATATTTAGATACGTATACATGTACATATGCATATGTGCTTAACTGCATTAACGTGATAAATATGCCAGCAACAAAAACAAGGCACTGAGCCGTGGCATGCAAACAAACAAACAAACGGTTGGTGATGATTCATTGAGATTACGCTTTAAATTGAATTCAATACAATTCAAATCAATTGCAGTCAACACAAGTTGCGTACGTTGCACTATTATTGTTGCAATACGAACAACTGCCGTTATGTGTAGTATATGTGCAAGTGCTTGCTATGTATGTATGTATTCAGCTGCGGATTGTAGTAAAATTGCAATTGCAATTAAGCGCATTATTAATTGATAAGCATTTAAATGCCACACGCTGCGCACGCACACATACACACAGTAGTGTGCGCAAATAATGCAGCAATACATTCACACGTTTACTTACCTATTGGTGAGCCTTGCCTATGTGTGTTTGTGTACACAAAACTAAGTGAATTGTTAATGCTATTAAATCAACTGGCCAACAAAGCAAAATTGTTTTGATTACATACAAATACAAAAACAACAAGTTGAATAAAATGTTTTGTAACGTAATTGTGAAATAAGTATTTATACTTGCAACAATTACTTTCACTTTTAACGAGCGCAATATATACAAAACAGGCCGACCAGCAAACGAAAAAATCTAGCGCGAATCGTAATGAAAAAAACCATAAAAGAAAAAACTTTAACTTGGGCTGCACCGAAACTGATATACCCTTCACAGGTGCATTTGTTTTAGTAACTCTGTGTCCAGTTTGTATGGAAGCTTTATGCTATAGTAATCCGATCTAAACAATTTTTTCGGATATTGTATTGTTACCTTAAGCAGTAATCCATGTCAAATTTCGTAAAGAACCCACGTCAAATGTGAAAGTTTTCCATACAAGCCCTTGATTCTGATCAATCAGTTTGTATGGAAGCTTTATGCTATAGTAATCCGATCTGAACAATTTTTTCGGATATTGTATTGTTGCCTTGGAAACTAACTTGTGCCAACTTTTGTGAAGATACATTGTCAAATGTGAAAGTTTTCCATACAATAACTTGATTCCAATCGTTCAGTTTGTATGGCAGCTATATGTTATAGTAGTCCGATATCGGCAATTCTGACAAATGAGCAGCTTCTTGAAGAGAAAATGACGTTTACAAAATTATATCTAAAAACTATATCTTAAAAACTGAGGGACTAGTTCGTATATATACAGACAGACAGACAGACGGACAGACGGATAGGCGGACAGACAGACAGACGGACATGGCTAAATCGACTCAGCTCAACATACTGATCATTTATATATACACTTTATCTTCTTCTATGCTTCCTTCTGGATGTTTCAAACTTCGTGACAAACTTAATATACCCTGTTTAGCGTATAAACAGAAAGAAAGAATAAATTATTATAATAAATTCAACATAATTAAAACAACCTTAGGAACTCTTTATTTAAGTGATCAGCCCGATGAAAACTAAACCTCAAACCATAACACCACTGAGAAAGGAGCACCACTCCTCCTTTGCAGGGTAAAGGTGCTACAGTACGTGAATACTCAGACCTCGAAACAATTGGAAGTGTAAACACATAAGAAGAGGAAACTTTGCTACGCTTTACCAGAGATGCCAAACGTTCTCTTTCGGCGATAAGGACTAGGCCGAGGGCAAAATATATTAAGAAGAGGGTGAAAACAAAAGCGACCTACAAAGCAGCGGTGGAAGTCCACGAAAGACTAAGCTGCAAGACCTGCCGGAGGAAGGAGAAAGAAAGCCAAGCATATTATGCATCGAGTCCGCAATTAAAATCCTCGGATCCGATATTCGCAAACCATATCAAGGAAGGAATTGCAGATAAGTGACAGAGGTCCATTAAAAGTCAAGCAACGGTGTCAGTGAAATAACCGAGGAAAAAGAACGAAGCTGTAATGCTAAACGTCAGCCAAGGTCAAGTCAAACCTTCAACGTCCGGGGCGGCAGCGTCGACCAGCGAGGTAGCCAAGGGGCGTCTAATCGTGGCACTCATCGAGCTGGTGAAATGGTTATCCTATTACTTGTTCAACTCAGATTAGTGTTCGTTTTTAAATAGGAGAGTATATTTAACGGGGCAGCAGGTTGTAGCTTACCTAATTTGACTGCAACGACTTTGGAGATGGCAACCTTTTCTTCATTTGGTGCCAATTCGAGATACTAAGTGCTGCCAGGTCCTTCTCCACCTCATCGGAGTGGAGGTCTTCCTCTGCTTCCAGCGGCGGGTACTGATCGAAGCCAGAGTAAGCTCTTCCATCCGGACAACATGACCTAGCCAGCGTAGCCGGTGTCTCCTGATTTGCTGAACTATGTTAATGTCGCCATACATTTCCTACGGCTTATCGTTCCTTCGACTGCGGGTCCTGCAAAGGACCATACATTCTACATTGGACTCGGAAATTGTAAATAAAACGCAAAATATTTCATTATTCATCAATATTTATTTTCTCGCCTGCAAAGTAATCCGCGCCAGATGTAATACCCTTATGTCTACAATTTTTCCAGACCTCGAAACACTTTTCATAAGTACTTTTTAAGAGGGCCTTCAGCTCCTTTACCGAATTTTGTTTTATCTCTTTGATCGACTAAAAACGGATTCCGGCGCGGCAATTCAAGTTTGGGGAACAAGAAAAGATCACACGAAGCTAAATCTGATGAATACGGTGGTTGATCGATGATTTTCATTGCGTTCTGTTCATAATCGTGGCACGAAGCAAAAAAAGTTTAGCTTTATCAAGACGAGTCGAGCAAGAAAGCGTTTCATACACAAAAATATACCATACCAAAATTATTTCACCAGACTCGCGGGAAATGTCGTCCGGTCGTCCAGAACAAGACTTTGTACCACTCGTAGGCTTGTGTTTTAGATAAAACTGAATCACCGTAAGCCTTTTCCAACAATCGCAATGCTCCTGATTTGGTTAGAAATACAAAATTTGAGAGAAATTCGTTTTTCTATATTTTTATTCATTGTAAAAATCGCAACGGACTACTGAAGTGGTTGATGATCGCTCTCATAATTGGCATAGTAATCAAGGACAGACAGTCCTATCAACTAAGCAAAACACATTTTTTTGAAATATCATTTAACTAGGGAATTTAATTACAATTTCCGGGTATTTTCTTTTCTTAATGTAAATCTTCAGCAAAACCTTTCTCTCGAATACTTCTAAGGCCAACTCATCAGATAATGTGGTTGTACATGCCACAGCAGCATACCTATAACAGGGTAGGTATGATGAGGGACTTCCTATAGAGTTTGGTCTTTGTTCGTCGAGATCAGAGTTTATAAATCAAAAATTGGTGGCTAGAACCATTACTTTCGATAAGAAAACTTTTGTCCTTTTCGCAGCAAATTTGCACTTTTAGGGGCACCTAGCTAATTATATCATATCAGAAGAGCGTTCCAGTAAAAAGCGAAATTCCGTTTCTCTCATTATCCTCTTGGGTCTACAACTATATTCGTGTGAGTTTTTGAATAAGTTCAAAAATTTATTTAAAAAAAACATGCACAATAAATATTCAAAGCATAGTTCACCTTAAGCTGAAGATTTGTGGATTTCAATCAGAAAAAACTACGTCGGATTGGCAGCCAGTGATGAATAAGGCCAATTTTTGATACACTATTCTGATATGAACAGCATTGTGAATATCCAAGACAAATGGTAATTATTTTTAAGATTTTATATAATTAAAAACACCCACCCATGTTTCCGAAATTCAGGACTACACACGTGTCAAGGTTAATTCTTTCGATCAGGAAAAAATCCTAGTCGGCTGAAACCGATTGAAATAGATAGATAGTGTAACAAAAGTCAAAGCAAAAATAATTTATGTTCGGACTGAGATCGAGAAAAGGTAGCCTGGTAGAAATTTAATACAAACTTACATTCTTAGGTCACCGAACAAACAGTTTTTTATTTAGAATATTTGATCTAAGTCTACTTTCAGCTCCTTAAAAACTTATTGCTAAACAACATATAAACGACTGCAAAAGATTTGACCCTCGCGGCTTATAAATGACATGCATAAAACCAGCGAAATAATTTCACATGCAAAGTTAATTAAAATCAATTTGTCAAAATCTGTCAACGCGTTCTTTAACCACAAAGCCACCGACGTTGTACGCTTACTTACTGATTTATTCAATTCCGACACACACACACACACACATACTTTCAGTAATATACGCTACGTGTTGAAGGCATCTTTATGCTGTAGCTTTCCTCGTGGTTGTTGACGGTTTGCTGGCTGATATCCCAGGTCTTGATACATATATATTTAGTGAATGCAGTACTTGGTGAATTATTAAGGCCCTATATGAAATAAGGCCATATCTTGATATATAAAAATTACGTGTCACGTTGTTTGTCCGCGATGGACTCCTAAGCTACTGAACCGATTTTAAGAAAATTTAGCAGACTGTGTCCAGTTCGAATCAACTTAGAAGATAGGATAGTAAAAATATTCATAAATGAAAAATACAGTGAAAGCGCTATTAAATGGGCGCTCTATTAAGCAGACATCATCATTAACCATGCACATTGGCCGGTCCTACAATTAGTTGATGATTATTAAGTACAATCTATTAAGCGGACTGGACAGAAAGGCTGGTAACAAGAAATTGAGAAAGCAGCCTTAAATTCGTTATTTTATCCAATGAAATTTATTTGTATGCACATATTCAAAATTAAATCTCAATTACAATCCCTTGGATTCTTATACCGACAAAAACGCCTTTATTCGTAAATAATATTTTCACTGTATTGAATAGTTTATTATATGAATAATAATATAAAATGTAACTCGTGGCCGGATCCACTAGGTCTTATATATATATAAATTTATGATAAAGACCAAAAATTCAAAATTTATAAAATTAGTAAAATACCAAAAACAAAAATCATTAGTTTCTGTTGCACCGAAACCGGATCTAAACCATTCCTTTGGAGATTGCACAGTTGCTTTCGATAATAAGCCATGCCAAATCTGGCGGAGATATCTCCTCAAATTAAAAAGTTGTCCATACAAGCCCTTGATTCCGCTAGTTCAATTTGTATGGCAGTTACATGCTATGGTAGTCCGATATGGGCGATTCTGACAAATGAGCAGCTTCTTGGAGAGAAAAAGGCATATGTGAAATTTCAGACGCTGAACTAGTTCGCGTATATACAGAGAAATGTACGGTCAGATAGCAGAACATGGCCACATGGACTCAGCTAATGAGGCTAAGCTTTTACAGGATACATGACGGTTTTGGATGTTACAAACTTTTTGAAAACGTAATATACTTTTTTCGAGGTATAAATAGTGTATTAAGTATATATTTGCCTTTTTTGTGACTCTGACTATTGACAGCACTGCCGTTATTATTTACAGCACCGTTGCTGTAAATCTACCTACTGAAAATTAAGTCAGTCGGCTATAAAGTGAAGGATACTGTATAATAGAGCGTGCGACAGCCGAGTCAGTGATACCATAGCATGAAAAACTTTTCAACATCTCCCTTCCGCCACACTCATCAACACTTTACTGTGTGCGCTCATCAAAACAGCAGCGATTACACTATATGTATGTATGTAACTACTGTAAGTCTGCGACGACGAGCAGCGACAGTTATAAATTATGATGTTGTGACACTTTGGTTTTTGCAGCGCTTCCTTCCCCGGCAATTCGATTTCCTTGCCACACTCCGATGTTGTTACAAATACCTAAAGGAGAAAGAGCGTGGAGATGCAGAGATATGTAGAGGAGCTTGTGCTCATCTCTTTACGTTGTTGTTGCTGTTTTGTATACTTGCCAGCTATTTGTTGTAATTTATTGTAATGAAAGCCAATTAAAAAATCAAAAACTTCGCTTCTTCGTGCACTTCATTGGTAGAGTTTCATGTGGTTCAGGTGCTTATGTTGTTATTGTTTGTTTATGAGTGTATTTTGTAGTTGACTTGTTACAGGCAATGATTAAATTAATAGGATTATACGATTATACGTATTAGAGTCAATATCTATAAAGCAAACACTTTTGAAATGAAAGTCACAGTGGATTTTGCTACGTCTGTCTTTTTGTCTCTATGTAGGCGAAATTCGTTCAATTTTTCGAGGAATTGAAATGAAACTTTACATATAGTACGTGTTCTCTACCCAAGAAACTACACATTTGTTAGAGCCATCAATCACTATAAGACTAGCTGCCTTACAAACTGATAGATCAAAACAAATAATACTATGGACAAAAAATAGTAAGACCTTTTACTTTAAATTTCGCATGAAAACCCATTCGTCGAAACTACTTTTTTTAAGTTGACATGACTGTCAATGACACCTGTGCCAAATGTCATTTCAAAATAACCATTGATGTTTATATACGCTCGAAAATTCTACGAAAAGATGCGGCTACTAACAGAAGGTTTCAAGACCGGAGCATACTCTTGTGGAACCCCCAAAGTGGTCTAGTGACCTAGTAATGCTCAAAGCATACAAAAATTATGGAGAGAACACTTCTCCCGCCTACTGAATGGCAGTAACGGCATAACGCCATGAGAAGTCGAAACCGATTCCATAATTGATGACAATGGAGCAGACGTACCATTGACCGAATAGCAATTCCCCACCTGAACAACAACAAAGAGGCGGGGGCCGATGGCCGAGCTATTCAAATACGGCGGCGAAGAACTGATAAGGAGCATGCATCAGTTTCTTTGTAAAATATGGTCGGCCGAAAGTATGCCCAACGATTGGAATTTAAGTGTACTCTACCCAATCCACAAAAAGGGAGACCCCACATTCTGCGCCAAATACCGTGGTATAAACCTCCTCAACATCGCATATAAAGTTCTATCGAGCGTATTGTGTGAAAGATTAAAGCACCCCGTCAACCAACTGATTGGACCTTATCAGTGTAGCTTTAGCCCTGGAAAATCAATAACTGACCAGACATTCATTAAAGGCCAAATTTTGGAAAAGACCCGTGAAAACTGACACCACCTCAATTTCAAAGCTGCTTTTGACAGCACGAAACAGAGTAGCCTTTAATTTAATTTAATTTTAATTTATTATCCCCGCAACAATAATACGGCTGTGTTAACTGACTTTGAGCAATACCAAAAGCTCCGTCAGGATCGGGAAAGAACTCTTCGAGCCGTTTTATACCAAACGACAAAGCAACCTTCTATCGTGTGACTTCTATCGTGTGACACATATCGCTAGAGTTCAACATGTAAGTTTATTCATAAACCATCCAAACGACGTACTGCACAAATTCAGCATGCTGCTGAAAAGTCAGCCAATACAAGCATGTCATTGTCAAGACTTATAGTAAATACCGGAGGTCCGCTTGCAAGTAGAAGGAAACTCCTCTTGGACAGAACAAAATCAATCACATCATTATATGTCAGCAAAATATGTTGAGATTAAACGATAAACATTGAGTGTAACCCAGACATCAGATTCTGTCTGAGGACTGACTAGGACATAAGAGATCTAGGTGGTATGGAAATTAGCCAGATTGATTGATGTTTATATGTTAGCCGAGTGATTTTCACTAGTCGGAATGTCATACAGTTAGGATCGTTTACGCATGAATTGTTTAGGCGAAGATGGCGTTTAACTGTGTTTTAGAGTTAGCTTCTTGTGTGAATGGTGTATGTGTGTAATATGCGTATGGTGCCCAACGCCTGGTCACAAGTCCATAGCAGTATGGAAGTTCAACTGGTAGTAGTTTTGGCTATAAGGTCTGACCGGAGACTTAATTCTGGTACCAAGGGGAGCAAAAGCCCTCGAAGTTCGCTCCAATTTGCTTATGCGGGCTGGCCACTTGGGGAGTATCGTGATGGTTTTGGTTAAAATCTGAAGGCGGGAAGAACTGACGCTTTGTCAGTTGAATGTGAAGTTGTATTGCAAATGGGTGACGGACCCAAGAAACCCGAACCCTGCCAATGTGGTTGGTGTGTCCATTCCATACTGCCAAATTGGTACTGAAAAATGCCAGGCATTTTCAGGGCGCTGATCAACGCATGATTTGATCCGCAAGGCTTTTGAGCGCCGTGTGGTAAGACTGTAGTCAGCAGGTATGTTAAACACACTGGACGTTGTATCCGAATCCACAGTGCTAGTGGTAAGTGGCGTTAGTCCAATAGATCTACTTGCAAAGTAGAGAAGACAACTGTAGCTATGGAAGAAAGACGGAATTGAAATACATACTTATGAATACGAAACAACAGGCGAGGAAGCAAATACATGAAGGCTGGCAAGATCGGTGGACAAGAGAAAGCAAAGGAAGATTGGTGGCAAGAAAAATGGCGAGGTAAACTACTTCTCAACACAGATGCTCTCCGCTCACGGGTATTATCTAAGGTACCTGTAAAACATGGGAAAAACAGAAAGACCTCCACGTATTTAACGAGGTGGATCATTTGATGATCAAATGAGAGAGAGAAACCATACTTTTTTTAAGTGGCACCGATAGAGAGGTGTACGAAGAACATTAGAAACTAATCTTGGATAACTTAATGCTGAAAATCAGGTTGAAAATATGATAATCAGCGACGGCAACTGACAGCAAATAGCCGCGAATGTAGAATATGCACAACGCACAAAAAAGGAGACGAGGGTGTAGACACACAGACCTCGAATAATTCGAGTCAATAGAAAATTATCTAAATGACTTGATGCTACAAAGCCGTCAGCATACCTGAACGCAAGGAAAATAGACACAGAATAGACACTGACCGATGGGTACTTCTTGGAAACTTGGCTTTGAAATAATGCGAAAACGATCCTGAGGCAATGGAAAATCCATGTTAGCGCTACATTAAATATGTAGGATGACGATTTCCATATGCTGCGAAAGAATTTTGAACCTTCCTTACGGCCTAAAAACAAAAAGCTAGAATATCGCGTAATATAACTAAACAACAAAATTAGAAGGAATTTTAAGTTCTTTCCGGAAAATGCTCCATATATCTTAAATACATAAATATAGAGCTAAATCTAACATTTTTGCAATTTTGCAACTAATTAGAAATATTTTCACTATGGAAAGCAATTAAATGCCCTTCAAACTCTCACGCCCACAACACGTAAGTCTCACATAAACTTCACACCACATCCGACGCATGTCAACGGCGCTGTGTGTTCACGATTTGCTTTACCGAAACCATAAAGAATACTTGCCACACTTAACTGTACACACTTTTGCCATAATTTTCAATATTTGTACCATTTTGTGGCAGTCACGTAAAAGCCTTGACGTTGCTAAGCTGGCGATTTAGGAAATTTCTTTATATTGTTTACTGTTGTTTTCAGCTAGTTCTTGTATTATTTACCTTTTGAGTAATATACAGGAGTACAACGATATTGCACTGTATGCGTTATGCCATAGATTTATTTTGAAACCGATTGTTGTTGATATTATAAATGAAAGAGTTAGATAGGTGTGTATTGTAGCCGAATAAATTTCTCGTATTTCCGATTTTAAGATATCGTTTTATGCAAAATTAAAATTTCTTCAAAGGTCTTAGTCGATAATCTTTGCTGAATAAATTTACAAAGTCTATAAATTCAAACGTTGAAAAAAGATAAAAACAAAAATAAATTGTACAAGTCACTCATCCTCTCCGTCCTGCTATATGGTGCAGAGACACGAATGATGACAACAACTGATGAGTCGGCGTTGTGAGTTTCCGAGACAAAGGTTCTGCGGAAGATCTATGATCTTTGGCGCATTGGCAAATGGCGAATACCGACGTCGATGGAACTATAAGATGTTTGAGATATAAGACGACATTGACATAGTGAAGCGAATTAAGGGGCAGCGGCTACGCTGGTTAGGTCTTGTCGTCCGAATGGATGAAAACACTCCAGCTCTGTGAGTTCGCCTCAATATTCTACTTTATTTCAGCGCTCTTCAAACTGAGAAGCCTCATGTAAACTATAAATAAATTCAACAATTTTTCAGTTTCATTGCTAGTTTCAGACCTAATTTTTATGGTGGGAAGCTAACATATCGCTCGACCACCACAGTTCACTGTTATAATGGCGCAACAAGCGATGTGGTCGCGTAGCAAAAAGCAATTGTTGAGGAAAGGATATCCGCGCCTGGAAATTGCGTGCCAATGTCTACGCTACACAAATCATTTTAACAGGCAGTTTGATGCCGTTCTTGTTGTTGTTAGATTTTTATGCTGAATTCCAAAGTTTGGTTCTTTTATGCGCAACATATTTGGTATTGTGTGTTATTGCGGCTGCCTGTGGAACCAAACGAAAAGAATAACGACAACTCAGCATAAGGAGAAGGCAATAAAAGTCTTAAGCACCAACATACGGTTAAGACAAGAATAACAGCAATAAGGAGAGCAAAGTTGCTAATATCACTAACCCTTTCAAAAATTAAAACAAAAGTAACTCAGCCCGTCAACCGCAAGCGTACGCTAAGCAATTTCATTTTAGCCAATTTCCAGCAGACCTCGCATATGCGCCAAACAACAAGAGCAGACGACTCCAGGACAAGACAGGCGTAACTACTTTGTTAGCTAACCTCTTCGAGTATGCCAACAACGATAGCCTGCTTGAGCCTCATACATTTTGGTAACGCGCCGTGAAAACAATAAAAAAGAGGGGTTCACCCTGCCGCCGCTCCCGACACTCTTTGCAAAACTGGCGTGGTGTGGCAAGTGTGCTAATTTGTTTGTTTGTGTACTGTGTGTGTGTGTGTGAGTGAATTTGCTTTCAAATCCTTGTGCGCGACTTTCACATTTGTTTTCGGTTGCTAGGTACTTGGCAACTTTACTTTGATTGCCGTCGTTGCCTTCCTTCTGCGGCACACATTTGCCGCTAATATGAGTTTTGACACCTGATAATTGCTTTTTACCCGCTTCCGTTCTAACAAGCTGAAAATAACGCAGCACAGATACTTCCTCCTATAGATAAATCTAATTAAACGTGCTAACATACAAATATTGATATACATATGTACGAACAGTTAATCTTGATATTTATGTACAGGTATTGAAAACTTTGCCGAGTAGTCTTATTTTGGCTACAAAAATGTTATCTGCAGCAAAAGTACTAGTAGAAAGTTGGATTGCGGATAAATAGTACTTTTATATGAATTTCATTTGTAAAGAAACCTTTTTTGTTAAAATATTATAAGCTCTGGAATTAAGTTAGATTATCTTATTTAATATTAAGTTTATATATAGTATCGATGTTACTGAACCTAATCACAAGAGGATCTCCACAGCTTAACAGCACGACTTCGTCTATCACAATAAACTCACCATTTACAAATCATTCATAAAATTACAAAGAGCGGCAAGAAGATAGTATGGATATTCTCTCTGAGTTAATACTTGGAAGAGCAAGATTTTGATTTCGTCACAATTTCTTACACAGTTTTAGAAAAGAAAAAAATGTTGCTCTGGACATATTAGCATATTTTTAAGTTTCAAAATGTTTAGATTACAAGTTTATTCATGAAAGTATACAATATATTCTTGTTTTTATGGTTATTGCATATTTTATTTCATATGTATTAAAGGGTTCTCCAGTAAGAGTGATATGAATTACTTAATCGAAAAACACGCTAATGGTTTTTTAATACAAGTATCATCATTCAAATAGACTCCACGACTTCTTTGGCAGCAACAAATTCAATGAACCCAATTTTTGGATACTTTTTCCATTAAATCTAGTCCTTTTTCATGAATAGCACGTTGAATATTGACTTCTAAAGCTTGATAGGAGTCCAATTTATTGTAATGACTAGTCCAGTGCAAGCTAAACTTTTGGAGGCCATTCAATGTTAAGATTTTTTGAAATAATCGTATATCCAAACGTATTTTATCACAATTATTCTTTTGTTAGACGCGTTGTGTGGCACGTAGCCCCTTCTTGTTTGAATCAGATGTTGTCAAGATCAACTTCTTCCAATTACGGGCATTAAAAGGTGGTTATCATAGATCTCCATTGACAGTACCGGTGTCACTAGCTTCATTTTGATAGAAATAGGGCCCGTTGATTCGAGACGACCAAAAACCACACCAAACTGGCAATTTAAGTGAATGTAATGAAAAAAATATTATTATCGTTTTCATGTTATTCCAAGAAAAAATCAACAGAGGTTTACGGTGGTCCAACGACTTCAGTTTTTGTGTGAGAACAATTTATATGGCTGCAAGCCCAAATTCTTTCTCAAAATCTTTCAGGTTGTGGTCTGAGACAGTCCCAATTCTAGAGAACGTCTTGAAATCGACAAATTGAGGTGGTCAGTAACACTTGCCTTAACGACAGCAATATTTTCATTACATCGAGCGGTTCTTTAGCTTATTGGCACCTGCATAGTATATAAAGAAATGGTACGCTCGAATTTTTCAATAATCGACGAATATCGAGCACACGTGAACGATTGTTTCGACCATTAGATGGCAAAAACGCAAAAATGTTGCAATTGGTGAACGATTATTTTGATAATAACATTAAATTATTTGTAAATGTTTTTCTTGCGCATATCTTTTCAAATTGAAATTGTGACAAATTAAAAACGACCACATTTACATTTAAAATTCATATCACTCCTATTTGAAAACTTGATATTTTGATCAATTATCAGCTTCCTATGGATAAAATTTATTCTTCACGTTATGAGTAGCAAACGTGGTATATCCACTTTTACACTTAAGCCGTTTACAGAAAATAATCAAAATAAATATACGGACTAAAAAATGATCTGTTTTACCAAATGAAAATCTCTCTCTGCGCTCAAACGTAAGCCCATGTCACCAGAAACAACGGCTTCATCCAATCCCAGAAATTGGTACAGTGTACCAGACGAAGTGTGTGAGATAGTGAAATGGCTACCAATGTTAGTATTTCCGTTGTAGAAAACTTTCAAAGCTTAGTATGGAAAAGTGAACAGGTGTAAAATTTTAATGGTTCTCAAATAGGACTATTCAGAAAGATGTATATTTTATCAAGAATATGACTATTCCAGAAATTGAAGCTGGAAAAATTTTGTGTTCATAGTCGAAAGTTCTAGATAATCGTAAAGCATGAAATTCTGGAGAAATGTTGAAAAACATACTGACAAACAAACTTCACATGCTAGCAAGAAATATGAGTATCAAGTTAAGCTATTTGTGCAATCATCTGCACTGATTTTCGAAAAATTTAGGAAATTTGGATAATGAATTGAAAGAGCTGTTTATCCAAGTATTAATAGGGGATGGTCATTAACGAAGTGTGTGGTCTGGCGCTGTCCTGGTGTAACACTACACCCTTTCTGTTGACCAATTCTGGACACTTCTGGTCGATTGCCTGCTTCAAGCGGTCCAGTTGCTCGCAATAGATAGTGAAATTAAACGTCTGGCCATATGAGAGCAGGTCATAGTGGATGATTCCCTTCCCTTGGGACGATTCACCGGCCTTCGACCACGACCGTTTTCGCTTGATATTGTCGTGTGTGATCCATTTTTCGTCGCCAGTCACCATCCGCTTCAAAAATGGGTCGAGTTCGTTTCGTTTCAGCAGCATATCGCAGGCATTGATTCTATTCAGAACGTTTTTTTCGTCAAATCATGCGGCACCCAAACATCAAACCTTTTTGTGTATCCAACTTTTTGCGGATGGTTTAAAATGGTTTGGTGACTAACTCCCTTCTTCTGGGCGATGTCACGAGATGCCACATGCCAGTCTATTTCTATGTTTTCCATAATTTGTTCCGTATTCGTCGTAACAGGTCTTCCGCCGGCTGGATCATCCATGCTGTCGTTTTTACCCGCTCTGAATCGTCGAAACCATTCCTCCGCAGTTCAAAGTGATGGAGTACCATCCTCCAAAACACCATTAATCTCACAGAACGTTTCTCTAGCGCATTTGCCTTTAACGAAGGAAAACTTTAAAATAGCGCGAATTTCGGGGTTGGTGAACTCCATGTTTACACGTTTATAACGGTTGAACGCAATATCCAAACTAATCATACATAGCGTCGTTTTGTAGGTTATGACAAGACCTTTCACGGATGTAAAGTATTGGCACGAGCTTTGTTGCGCTTTATACATAGCCGATAATGAATTCAGGATTTAAAAAAACGAGTGCAAATATTACAAACCATTGGTAGTTTCATGACACATTTTTATCAAGAAAAGTTTATTTCTGCACTTAATTAATATATAACAAATATTGACCTATATTTTCGGTAAAAAGTTGTCATTTCTACTGAGGTCTACATACCCAGTATCGGGCTTCAAAAGCTATCATACAATTTTGGTAATGCTATTATTTTTAACTTACATTATTTGTCCGGAAAGTAATAATATTGATTTTCTTCCCCCGCGAGTGTACTCCGGAGCGTGCGCGCACCGACTGTATTCGGTAGAGGGCGTTCCTAGCTAACGAACGAGCGAGATCAGTTGTCTCCGATCACCTGGAGAATCAGGATAAACATTTTCACGCGACGTGTTTCCATGAGTGGTGCAAACCGAAAATGCAGCGTTCGTTAGAGCAGAGGTACGCAATTAAATTCTTTATGAAACTCGATAAACACACGAGTTACGCGCGACGTTTTAAACTCAGACCGCCAAGTTTTACGTGGAAGTTCTCAAGAGACCCAAACGAAGGGTCAATCGGGACCGCACTACAGCCCAGATGTTGCCCTCCTGTATTTTTTTTGTTTCCTTGCCTGAAAAGGCCGATGACAGGCAAGCATTTTGAGACGACAGAGGGGATCCGCAGCGTGCACCTCGGCTCTCAAGGCTATTCCGGAAAATGTCTTCCGTGATGCCTTCAATGCTTAGAAATCGCGCTGACAGCGCTGCATCGATACAGAGGGAGCCTATTTTGAAAGTGCAATGTCCATTGTTCTAATTTTATATCGTGAAAGTCAGTCTGGGCATATATTAAAATAAATATAAAAGATGTTTAGGAAAGAAGAAGTCCATTTTCAAATTCAAAATTTCCAAAAAAAAAAAAACTCGCATTGATCTTCGATATATTAAAGTTTACTTTATTTTTATAATAAAGTTATGTTACAATTTTTTATCTAATTCCAATGTCCCGAAAATCATTCGGCGGGCGGGTTGGTTGCCGAAAAATGAATGTACTCTAAGCGATGATCCAATTCCTTTTTTGTCTTGTTCGATGTGTGGTGATCATCATTTTTGATGTGTGGTAGTGTGAGCTGATGACATCTTGCACAGTGTTGCGGGGTTCTCAGGTGTGGAGTATTGTACTACGGTGAGCCAGTTTTTCTCCAATAGAGTAATGTGGTAGGGGGAGGCTTAGCTCATTTAAACAACGTTAATTGTATGACAGCGATAATCTTGTGCTACCTCCAAAGAATGCTATGGATATTCCAATTTCAATTCCAACTCATCAAAATAATGTAAGAGGAAGTGATGGTGAAATAGAATAGTGAAAAAAAAACAAAAAAGCATAAAATAATAGGAGATCAGAACCAAAAATTCCTCAATGTGCATCTAGTATGTCTACGCTTTTAATATTCATAATTTTTTCTTAACTCCATTGATAAATCAATAAACCCATAGGTAATTGGAAATTGTGAGGTCTCTTCTGTATCACCAAATTCTCCTCTTCCAAGTCTACTTTTTTGTATTACTACCCGTTTTATACCTGATATCAAGCAACGTAGTAATTTCCCTTTCGACACTTCGACAATTAATTTCATCTGTTTGTTCGCGCATAAAAGATGCATTACCGTTCAGATATATTCTCCTAATTATTGAATATGTTAATAATTAATGTGAACTGCTGCAGCACAGTTGCTACACCAACTTTACTCGCCACATTAAAATTATGCTTCAGGAGTTTATATTGGCAACTCAGGTTACCAAGCAAAGTATCACATTTGGCGTAATGAGAACGACTACTCATTGAACGAATATGAGGGATCAAGTGCATATACATATACATACCAATGTCGCACAGTGGCACCGCTCCATACATTTCTTGGAAAAAAGTAGAAGGAGTGGTCGTACAACAATGAAACTTTGCAGAAACACTTCTCTGGATTAAATTAAGAAATTTTGAAAAAATCTTGGAAAACCGCCCACTGCCACACCCACCTCCCATATAACTGCAATTGCCAAAATTTTTTTGGACCTAGGGACTTGAAATTCGGGACACTTTTTAATTGAGTTCTCCTGATGAAAAAAAATTAAACTTAAACGCAAAGTGACGTTATTTATACCTTTACCTTGATAAAAATCCAATATAATATGCAATGTTTTAATTGAATATGTAACAGGCGAAAAATTGTGTTAGTTTTTATTTGTAATATTATGCAAGCGCCATATCTTTAACAATGGGATCTAGTTCTAAGGAAATTTTGTTCGAATGACGCTTTAAGCTACTTATGTAAGGATCCGAAGTTATAAAAAGTCTGTTAATTAAAATCGATGTTACTAAAAGGTACGGTAATTGGCGTTTTTTGTTTTTAATTGAAAGTACAGATTCGGAACTTTCATTTTTTATAGTAAGAGGGCTAAGCAAGGCAAAGCACATAAAGTTTTTTTCCATCAAAAAATAAAAAGTTGATATTTTTTAGTATAATTTTTGAAAAATTATAAAAATTAGCTTACTTTGCCAATTTCAAAAAATTTTTTTTTTATAAACAAGTAGGTGCTATATTTTCACTAAAAAATAAAAGAAAAGCCATAGCTATAAACTTACATACAAAAAAAATTCTTTATTTGGACAATAATTTTAATCTGATTTTATTGAATAACTTTCCGTCGACTTCTGTTAGTTTTTTTAACCATAAAACTTCACATTTTATAAAAAACCTTGTTGAATTTTTGTTATCCAAATATTTCTTTCCAAAACAAAATCATTAAAGTTTTGAAATTGGGAAGTGGAAAAATCCTATTTTTTCCGCCGAAATGCCACTGTGTGTCGGTGAGTAACCCAATTTGTGTACGAGGAATAAATTGCAAACTTGTGGTTGCCACGAACGACAAAAACATTGGCTGACAGCATGTGGTTGGAGTGATAGGTGATGGTCTGCTGTTGATTATCAACTGGGCGCTGGTTGTTTTATTCGAGACATATTCATAGCGAAATCGATATGCATACCTACAAAATGTAGTTATGTCTTTATGCCTGCATAGTGACATTAATGTTTCATGTGGTTTCTATTATTAGTTAAAGTTAAATTCGACAAACCAATAAGTCAGCAAGGTGGCTAATTAATAACAGTTCCACACACATATGTCACATATACATATCCATATATGCATACAATACATTTCATCAGACATTGTCTCATATGCTCCTACTCTCTTTACTTTTTACAAAGAAAGTGTTTGGGTGAATGCATTCGCATATTAGGGTGTTTGTCATAACTCAAGTTGATTATTTTTTAACAAACGCCCACTGAAGTTTCAAAAAATATAATAGCTAACATAAACAAGCTCTCTATTTTCAGTTCAAACCGACACTAGATCACTTTGCCTCGCCCATATCTTTTATATGGGATTTTTTAAATCTTTCCAATAAACTTTTTTTCTCCAAAAGAGAATCTGCAACCTTTAAAAAAATTATTTCGAATATAAAATTTTACGCTCTTAAAAACAGATCTTAAAGCATAGCTTTACCCAGTTAATTTTTGTTTCAAAAGTTATGTATTCATACAGTACACCATGTTGTATGAGCAACATTAAATGTACGAATCCTCTAGTCATTTGATGTACAAGTATAGTATAGATCTAACTGCGTCTAACTTTGAAAGTAATGTTTTTATCAAACAAAATCGCTGAGACTTTTTTAGTCTTTTGTAGAGCGGAAAATTTTGAACTAGAATATCATTTCTTCAAAGCTCCAGACTTACTTCTTTAATACTAATTATCAAAATATTCCGTTTTCAACTAATTTCAACGAATTATAAATATAACAAAAGCAAGTAAGGAAGGGCTAAGATCGGGTGTCACCGAACATTTTATACTCTCGCACGATAAAGTGGTAATCGAGATTTCATTATCAGTCATTTACATATTTTTCAAATACCGTGTTTGTGTAAAGTTTTGTTCCGCTATCATCATTGGTTCCTAATGTATATACATATTATACAGAGAAGGCATCAGATAGAATTCAAAATAGCGTTATATTGGAAGAAGGCGTGGTTGTGAACCGATTTCACCCATATTTCGTACACGTCATCAAGGTGTTAAGGAAATATTACATACCGAATTTCATTGAAATCGGTAGAGTAGTTCCCGAGATATGGTTTTTGGTCCATAAGTGGGCGACGCCACGCCCTTTTTCAATTTTTAAAAAAAGCCTGGATGCAGCTTCCTTCTGCCATTTTTTCCGTAAAATTTAGTGTTTCTGACGTTTTTTTTTTAGTCGGTTAACGCACTTTTAGTGATTTTCAACATAACCTTTGTATGGGACGTGTGCGTGGTTATTATCCGATTTCTTCCATTTTTGAACTGTATATGGAAATGCCTGAAGGAAACTACTCTATAGAGTTTGGTTGACATAGCTATAGTAGTTTCCTAGATATGTACAAAAAACTTAGTAGGGGGCGAGGCCACGCCCACTTTTCCAAAAAATTACGTCCAACTATGCCCCTCCCTAGTGCGATTGTGCCAAATTTCACTTTAATATCTTTATTTATGGCTTAGTTATGACACTTTATAGGTTTTCGGTTTCCGCCATTTTGTGGGCGTCCTTCTTATGGGCGTGGCGTCGCCCACTTATGGACCAAAAACCATATCTCGGAAACTACTCGAAAGATTTCAATGAAATTCGGTATGTTGTATTTTCTTAACACCCTGATGATATGTACAAAATAAGGGTGAAATCGGTTCACAACCACGCCTTCTTCCAATATCACGCTATTTTGAATTCCATCTGATGCCTTCTCTGTATAATATGTATATACATTAGGAACCAATGATGATAGCGGAATAAAACTTTACACAATACGGTATTTGAAAAATATGTAAATGACTGATAATGAAATCTCGATTATCACTTTATCGTGCGAGAGTATAAAATGTTCGGTGACACCCGAACTTAGCCCTTCCTTACTTGTTTAATATGCGTTTTAGACATTAGCGGCACTTTTCTTGAACTGTGGGCACTCAGGTGGTGTTCACGCAAGCGTCGGCGTACAGTTTCAATACGTATAGCTACATTAAAGGCTTTTATCTCAGTAGCAGCCGCAAATTGAATTTGAGTATCTGACAATGAAATCGATTCTCTCATTGGCAGATGACGGATTTTAAAGTGAATCACAAAAAACAAGACATAATAAATAAGGTTGATCACATATGTTAAAAGAATGCCTAGCACTACTAAGAATTTGACCGCAACTATATGTATCTAAATGTGAAAAGTATTACAATTTAGCGCGACTTTATGTTGAGTCTTTATTTTTAGCTTAAAAACTGAAACTTCAGCGGCTATTTGTAAAAACACTAACTGCAGATATAATAGACACCCTAGCGCAGGCCTGTCCAACATACGGCCCCCGGGCCACCATCCGGCCCGCATAGGCCCTTCATCCGGCCCGCCATCTCTTATAGTCTTTGGGCATCCCAGTTGTATAGGCCTGAAACACGTGATGGATAAAGTAGTGCAGACAGCTAATCTTATACGCGCAAGAGGGCTTAACCACAGACAGTTCCAGGCTTTTCTGGCTGATGTCGGTTCAGATCACGAAGACATTGTATACTTCAGTCGCGTTCGCTGGCTCAGCTTAGCAGCCACACTAAAACGATTCTATTCTCTGCTGGACGACTTAAAGATTTTTCTTGGCAACAAAGACCAAGAAATTACTTTCCTTACTGATGAGGATTGGTTGGCTGATCTGGCTTTCCTAGTTGATATAACTAAATATCTTTCTGATCTTAACTTAAAACTACAAGGGAAAGACCAACTATGCACACAGTTATACGAACACGTTCTAGCTTTCACAAAAAAGCTTTTATTGTTGGAAAAGCAGCTGGAACAAAAGCAGTTGATTCATTGGGAGACCTTATCTACAAGAAAGCAGGATACCTTGGATTTTGACAAGTGCGTGTTGATGTTACAAAGATTAAGGAACGAGTTTGATGACAGATTCGCAGACTTCAAATCACAAACTCCCTGCATGAAAGTGTTTCAAAATCCATTTGATGTTGAAATTGAAGGCGCTGCGCAGAGTTTACAGCTGGAGTTAATAGAATTGCAAAGCAGCTCTCATCTAAAACAGCATATAATAATTGTCTTCCAAACTTAATTGAATTTTACAAAAAGTATATTACACCCAGTCAATACCCAAACCTTACTAAGCTGGCTATTCAACATATTTCTTTATTTGGTAGTACATATGTTTGCGAGCAGCTGTTTTCTCGCATGAAATTTAACAAATCAAAAACCAGATCATCTTTATTAGATAGCCATCTTAAAGGCATTTTGCGCATAGCCACTTCTAAAACTCCAGCTGACATAGATGCGCTGTGCAAACAGAAAAAATGTCAGACAACTCATTAATTAGATTTTAAGAATAAGAATATCTTTATATGCTAAGGCCATAGTTACATTAATAATAATATATTAAGATTTATGTGATGTTGCTTATTATAAATAAATAAATATACCAAAACTGAAGGTCATTTAATTTTTTTTTTTTGGCCCGCTACGGTTATGAAAATGCTAAACCTGGCCCTTCACAAAATTGTGTTGGACGGGCCTGCCCTAGAGTATACACACCTACAACTATAGTGTAAATTTCATCAAAATTCATTCAAACACCTCACCTGCCAGCCGGCAGCGTTGCCAAGACTTGTCACACACTACGCGTACACATATACAATTGCATGTATGTATACGTATGGGTATGTATATACTTAACAAAACCTCTAGCTGCAAAAATATTTACAGCTCACCTTCACTTATGCTTCAATCTCTCAATATTGAACTTCCGTTGCTGCCGGCAACTCTCAACTAGTTTACCTCCAGCTTCGCTGCTGCCATGTGGTGGCATGTGGGCCGTTTACACATACACAAAAGCATCATCATGCATGTGCGCACTTACTCATTCATCGAATGCATAAATCAATGCCAGCTCAGATGCTGTGTTGATGGCTTTAGCAGTTGCAACGGTGCTGTGCTGCTGCGATGGACATAGCTTCCACCTATGTTGGCCAATTGAAGTTACAAATATTTTTGTGGTATTGCTGTTGGTTTCGGTTTCGGCTTTTGGGGTTTCGGTTACTTGTTGGGTAAGTACGTACCGACAATGGCTCGAAGATTACTGCCACAAGTTGCACTTTACAGTGTAAAGAAGTTGATTGTGTCAAAAAATGTAACTGTTGTTTGCACAAACTATATTTGATGTTTCTTTTATATCTACGACTAGAAACACAGCAGAACTACCAAGTTGCCAAAATTTAGTATAGAATCTCGTTTAAGAAATTTTTTGAACCAATTTTGCGATAACATATCTGAATAAAAAAACAAAGTTACAATGACGAGTCCATATTTTGCCTGTAATATACTAAACCTTTATGTGTTCGAACTTTCAAAACCCTATTTCAACTTCTTTGTGATATTTCGAAAATATCTGATTAAAGTGAAGACTCGTTGAGCTCTCAAGTTTAAAAGATATGCGTGCACAACTTAAAATTAGATACGAACAACAAGTGGCCAATCATTTTGGGTTTTAAAATCGACGTGAATTGCCCTGGCCGATCAAAATATTGAGTAGTCGAAAGAGTCTTTTCGTATTTCTAATCAAACTTCAACTTATTTTCTTTATATTTATAATGAACTTTAATGAACCAAATACGTATGTATCATTATGGTCTACAACTTTTTGCCATTTTTTTGCTAGAGATGCTATTCGATCAGTGTAAAACTTTTCTGGTTTCTCGGCGAAAACCTGCGAGAAGTAAATTTCACAGGCTTCTCTTAAAGCCAACTTTACTCCATTAAGGGAGTTCTGCATTGACCGAAACAAATGATAGTCCGATGGTGCAAGGTCAGGGCTACATGGTGAATGCATCAAGCCTTCGCAGCCAAGCTCTCCCAGTTTTTGCCCAGTTAGCAAAAATGTGTGTGGTCTAGCGTTGCCCTGACGGAAGAGTAAGCCCTTACTGTTGATCAGTTCGGGGCGTTGTTTTCAATTGCTTGCTTCAATCTCATCAGTTGTTGATAGTGAAATTTAGAATCAATCGTTTGACCAGGTTTTAGCAGCTCATAGTAGATGATTCCTCAATCCTGGCTTTCACATCAATTGTTGAGCTTCAACACGCTTGAACCATGATCATTTTCACACATTATTGTCATATTTGATCCACTTTTCGTCTCAATTGCTTCAGAAATGGTTCAATTTCATTTTGGTTGAGCAAAGAATGCAAGATGTTAATTCTATCCATTAAATTTGTCACAGACAACTCATTTGATGCCCAAACCTCGAGCTTATTTTTTTAGCCAGTCTTTTTTAAATGGTTCAATCCCGTCTGTTGATGAATTTGAAGTTCCTTAAGCATAGCTGCTTATGTGTCGGTCCTGGTCAATATTTTCCATAATTTTATAGACTCATCATTGAAGAATTTAATTTCCTTTGAAAAAAGATACACGAAAAATCTATTGACAAAATACGAAAAGACTTTTTCGACTACCCAATATTTCCGTTTTCGAACATGCCTTTTTCCGTATGACTGATATTGGTATTGTGAGGAATTTTAATGAAACCCAAGGAGCACTTTATAAGTGTGTGACATGTTAATATTATGCGAGGTAATGAATATTAAAATTGCCTCTTATTACGACATTTCAAAAATTACCTGACATTCATGCCTCTAGATCAGTATACCTCCATAAGCATGAAGCTTATTGTAAAGGAGGAGAAAATAGGAGAGAGATGTCCGGAATACTTGTATCGCAAAACTGACTGGAGTTAGCACTAGAAAATCATAGAAAAATACCATATATAAAAATGTTTGGAAATGTGTACTACATACTAGCTTGCACTAAGAATGCCATCATAAAGTTACCTCTTGAGTGTGCATATTTCTGCTTATAGACTTCGAGGAAACTGTGAAAACTAAAGCAATCATGGGCAGTAGAAATTAAGTCTAAAGTCACCCTGATACAACCCACTGTACCGAACATACCACCAATAGGGCGTAAGCAATCTCCACATGGTATGCTATATCGGTTGTGAGCGACAACCACAGCTACAACAACTGCTGGTCACAACAATGCGGCCAAAACAGCATCAATTACAACAAAATCATTAGGCAGTACAACAACAGCAGCAACGCAGATTTGCAGCAATTGAATTGGATTCAACCAAACGTCAAGATTTGCGTATCTGTCGTGCTAATTATCATGTTTACAATTGCACAGGACCCATTGTTGTAGCAGCTCGCTATCGTGGGTGATTATTTAATGAATTAGTATCCTTATGTAATAACTTCATTGACAGCAGAGGGGAATATGAATTATTTCGACAGAAGCATATACATACACATTATGATCATTTGTCTGAGAATTCGTGAAGAATTAAATTGCAAAATCGTATGCTTTAATAATTTTATATAAATATAAGTATTATATAGAGAGTCTATGAAACCATCTGTCAAAGTAAACACCTTTACCCTTTTCCAAAGGACTATACCAAGCATTACTCCGGAACAATAAATAAATATTAAGCAAGGCAAATTTTGAAATAACTGGTACCCAAATGTGTAGTTTAACATATTTAGGACTATGACAACACTAACGGCACTTCCAGGCTTCTCTGCATTCAGAAAAAGTCACTGAAGAACTGGTTTTGCATGCCATGAAAATTTAAGTGAAGTAATGGTTCTACTGAGTGTACTATTCGCAACATCATCAGCCATTTTGAGACCCAGCATGCATTATTGGATAATGCAAGTTTTCAACCGAATATACCACAACTAGCACACTGTGAAGAAAATATAGCAGCCGTAGCTGAGCGTGAACAAGAAGACCGTGGAAAGTCGACTCCGCGTCGTTCGCAGCAAGTGGCACTGACATATGGAACAACTTTACGTCGAGATCTTGAATTGAAAGTCTACAAGCTACTGCTTGTGCAAGAACTCAAAGCGCTCTATGTTCCCAACGCCATCGCTTCGCGCTATGGGCTCTTGAAAAGTTGCCAGGAGATCCGACGTTTTTGAGCCAAATTTTGTTCAGCGATCAAGCCCATTTCTGGCTCAATGGGTATGTAAACAAGCGAAATTGGCGCATCTGCTACAAAGAGCAAACTGAAGAGTTTCGGAAGCACCCATTTCATCTAGAAAAATTACGTACTGATGCGGTTGAGTACGTAACCGTCAAATATATTACACAAAATTGAAATTCTATTCGAAACTACTAATCTTTGTTTTATTTTGCACACCGGTAAACTCAACTTCGAGAATTTCAATATATAAAGGATAATCCGTTTTGCCTTTTTTAAAGAAAACAAAACCCACAAACTTTAAATTTAATTGAGAATGTTTATTATCATTCAAAAGAACATTCTTTGGCATTTTTTTTTTGAGATTATCTCTTTCAAATGTTGGCCGCGGCTACCTCTCAGATGATCCATTCTTTAAGTTCAATTTTTCGATTGATTCGTTCGAGCATTTCGACACATAAACGAAGCGAATGACTCAAATGACTTTACATATCCCCAGAGGAAAAAGTCTATATCACATGATCGTGGTGGCCAATCGACTGGCCCAAAACGTGAAATTATCTGCTCACCATTCTCTCTATGAATCTATTGATTAATATTTTCTATTATGATCCAACCACTTTTGAATTCATCTGAATCAATTGTAGTAACACTTTTGTCACTCATAATGAGGTATGACCTCTTGCATTATTATACCCTGAACCGGATACGGAGGACGGCTTATCCAATCAATGTTTTTAATTGCTCAAAAATGAGGTTGTTTCAGTCGATGTACGAGAGGCTTTCCTGGTAACTTGACAGAGTGTATACCGTTCAGAATTTAAAAGATATGAGTAGTTGTTCTAAAACAAACAGGCAACCATTTGCTTGGAAGTGTTTCGTGCTCGAATAACTTTTGTTATTATTATTATTTTCGGGCTCATACTCCTTAATTCACGACTCATCACCTGTCTCGATTTCATAGACGTGTTTTAAGCCTTTCGGGACTACTGGGATAATACATCCTACCAAATTTCTAATTTTCGTATTTTCTTTACTGTGCCTATTACGATTGCCTATATAATTAGTAGCACAAACAGATTTAAGCGTATATTTTTAATTGTAAACAAAAAGATAGCGCATAGGCGCCACATGACAAAGTATTTCGCAATATACGTGAAATTTGATCAGTTGTCTTCACTAATTTGCTGAAATCGGTTGAAATAAAAGCGTGATCAACAAAATTTGCATTTGTTTGCATAAAAAAGTGTTCGTTTTGTTACATTTAATTGTTTAGTGGTGTTTTTTGCTATTATGGGGTAAGTTAGAGTTCATTTTATAAAATTGGGACATATAATCCCAAAAAGTTTTTTACTGCCAGTTGCCCAGTGGGTAAATGTTGCTGCGGACGATTCTCAGAACTTTAATCCAAAGTATGAAATCCCAACTGAGAGAGACTGCAAAATCCTTTTTGATTTTGCTCACGATTGCACCGAAATCAAAGTGTTTTCCACGATATTTCCTTACAGTTTGTGCATTCGAATTGCTGAATGTACTAATCAGCGTCTGACAGCTATGAATCATCGGGCTCAGTCAAAGCATTATAATAAATTGCCATCTCTGAAGGACTATTGGAGCAAAAATCCATCGATGGGAAATTCAGTTATAAAAAGGTGTTTATCACAAGATCGCTGTTTATTGTTGTCATCGAAGTTATATTTCAATGACTGCAGTAAGCCCGCCGACAGTTACTGAGATTATTATATCTCCGATGTTGTGCAATGTCTGAAACAAACATTTGCAGCTGCTCGAAGTGAAAGTTCATTTCAGTCTATTGACGAGTGCATGGTAAAATTCAACGGTAGATCAAGTATGAAGCAATATATGCCAATGAAACCAATAAAGCGCGGAATCAAAATTTGGATGCGATGTGACTCAAAGACAGGATACGCTTACGATCTTAATCTTTATACTGGTAAGGAAGCAAACGCTGTACAGTCTGTACCTACCACTCTTGGAGAAAAAGTCGTTTTGAAATTGGTTTCTTCAATTCGTGAGAAGGAAGTTTGTTTAGCCTTTGACCGCTTTTTTACCTCAATTAAACTGTTAGAAACTATCCCATATCCCGCACTTGGGACATACATGCAAAACAGAAAGAATACACCTAAATTTGTCGGAAAGTTGGCAAGAGGAGAAAGTCAGCTTCAAATCAGCTCTGGTGGCATTTTGGCAGCCCGATGGATGGATTCAAAAGAAGTCCTCTTAGCTTCGAATTGTCATGAGCCATCGCTTGTAGACGTTGAGAGGAAGCAAAAAGACGGATCGAAGAAAAAAATGAAATGCTCTAAATGTATCAGTGACTATAACAAAGTTAATTTTGGCCGACCAAAAGACAACCGTTTATGATTTCAATCGCAAATCTCAAAAGTGGTGGAAAAAGGTGTTTGTCAAGCTACTAATGGTTAGCGTCACAAATTCACGGATTGTTTATACTGAACATAAGAAGCAAAAGTTATCACTAAAAGACTTTCTTGTGCCCCTTGCTGAAGCAATGATTTTCGAAGGAAATAAAAGGCGTGAGATGATGCCTCGTCGACAGGGAGGAAGAACTCCTAAACGCACAAAAACTGATAGCCTTAACGTTGGAGATCACTTGCCAGTGGAGAAGCGTTGCCACTGCGACCGCTGCACTTCACTTGGAATCGAAAAGCGAACTAAAATGATCTGCTCTGGCTGTAACAACGCGTTGTGCTACCAATGTTTTGGACCCTTCCACAAATTAAATTAATAGTTACATCACATTATATTAAAATTATCTTAATAATAACTCAAATAAATATGAAATTTCATTACAATATAGCTATTTTTCAAAGATTTTATTTATTTCTCAAATTTACAATAGTCGTCAAAAACTCTTATTGGGATTTTATATCCCACAGTAAATGTTTATTGGGATTATATGTCCCAGGATAAAAGGACGATTTTAGGATTTCTGAGTATACAGGACATAATTTTTTAGCCCAATCTTTCAGTATGAGCAGAAATTTTTGTTGAGACTATTTCCGGTTTTCAAATAAAACTCCGACCCGAAAGGGTTAAAGCACCGCAAGCCTTTTGAATGGCCTCTACGTCTGCATAACGCTTTCTTTTAATGGGCAAATGCATTTTTCCGAATAAGAAGTCGCTCGGTGCAACAACAGGTGAATACGGGGAGTGGATTTTCGGTCAAATAATCGTTTCGATTCTGAGCAATTGATTGGCCCACATGTTGATCGAACAGGATAGGCAATCATCGCCATAAATTTGTTTCATCAATTGAAACGTTTCAGTAAAAGTTTTACCAATTTTAAAACAAAATTTAATGTTGGCTCTTTGTTCGAAGCTCATTTTTGCACCGATAACAAAAACATGCTGACACTTAAAATGCAATAACTTCACTTGCAATCCATGAAATGTTTTGAAATTGTCACTAGACAATCGATAAAGATAGCAGATTCTAACGCATCAGTCGACATATACATAGATGGCGCTAGCAGGGGCGCTTGATTCAAAAAGTCCTGTTTACTTTGGAACACACCTTGTATTATTAGGAAGGAATTGCACCTCAGACATTTACGGATATTTTCAGTCAATAGTTAGTAATAAAATGGTATGATTTGTTGTGCGGTGGCACTTAACTAAAGCACTATTTGGGGAAAGATTTTACCGAAATTTGGGGTGCTACGCATGTCCTTCAATTTTCACACCTTCTCTTATAAATCAATTTAGCATCATCGTAGTTTTTAGCAAACCCGTTTTGTAGGGAAAGGGCGCGATTATTATCCGATTATACTTATTTTCAGAGCTGTAAGTTGCTGCGTAAAAGCTGCCAAAAGGTGTTTCTCTGAGCAAATTAGTGTAGTTTAGCTTGAATGGCTTAGGAGATATATGTATACATTCAACAAATGGGTGTGGCAGAAATTTATCAAATCGAAGGGAGCGATTATAGAAACGTCCAGAATTTCCGACTTGACACGAGGCAATGATTTTTCATCATGTCAACACTCGGTGCGGTTACAAGATTGGTTTTTGATTATGATTTTTTCGGTCGAAGCAGAACGTATTACTGGTGTACGGTTTATATTTATCAGAACACGGCATCAAAAGTTGGCTGAATGCATTAATTGCCACCAAGCCGTCGAAGGGAAAGATGGAAAAAGGTTACAGCTTTACATGGATATGAAATATGATAACGCTATTGTAGAAAAAATCGACCATCTACCGCTGTAATCTAAATAATTTCCAAGTACCTTCAAAACCGTGAAAAGAGCATATTTAGTTTACCGAGAAGCTTATATGATTCAGAAGAAAAGATTGAATACCCTATAATATATATAAACCAAATGTGTAAATGATCAGCGTGACGAGCTGCGTCTACATATTTAATCTTGTTTCTGTGGTTGTGCGTCTATCTGTCGGTGTTATACAGGGTGGCTCAAAACTAATCCTCCTATCAGAAGATGCTATAAATTTTGCAATTGACCTGTTAGTTCTGTTTCGACATTTGTGTAGTAAACACTTGCGAAATACACGTAAATAAACAATTGTATGCTACACTGCTCCAGAACGCGGGTTATTGGTTTATTTGACCAATAATCGGTTGGTGACCTTGTCACAACGTGAATTTCGTCGCGATTTCCTGGCCGTCCGGCGCCTACTGGTAAAACACTGCGACGTTTAGCCGCTCGCCTCGAAGAGGCTGGCACAACACGAGATGCTGCCAGGTGTGGCACAACCCGATGTAGCCGTTCTGCAGAGAATATTGCTACTGTTGCCGAGGATGACGTGCCATGCAAATAGGTATCAGTCGACAGTGTTTATAGCGAATTTTGCTAGAAGATTTGAAAATGTTTCCGTACAAAGTCCAGACGGTGCATCAGTTGTTAGCTGCTGACCGCCAATCGCGTCTAACATAAACTCAAGTCATAGCTTCGGTGAAGCCGTCGTTAACATTTTTCTTTTTTTAAGTTTAAATTGGTTTTATATACTAAATGTACTAAATATATATATATATGTATATATATGTAATACGTATTACGTACATATACATTTTTACTCACTCATTTTATTTAGTACTGGATAAATTAGTAATTTACTATACTACATAGTATACCCACAACAACAAATGCTTAGCAGGAAGTTATTAGTCTACGATAATACTTTGAAACTTAATGCTTACTTAATTAAACCTCTAAAATACAAGCACATATAATGAATGCAAAAACACTCATATAAAAGCCGTTCAAATAAATATACTTACAAGTAAATGCATATATGCATACACAAACAGCATATGTAGCTACACTTGCAACATAATCCACACTGCACACTTAACAGTCGTGCCATTTGAGATTTTCTCATGCATAAATTTACCGAAGAACTTTGCAGCCAATATGTGTTCAATATTCCACACAAGCATTTGATAATTTCTGGCATAATTTATGATGGTTGTTATGCCAGCGCTTGCATACAAACATATTTGGTAAAGATGAAAAGTAGTAACTTTGTGCATATAGATATAGATACAAGGGTGGCTGTTATTTCCGATTGCACGACTTTTTTCATAAAATCACTGCTTGGCAAGTTATACGCTGTTAAATATATACATCAAATGATCTGACACAAGAGATGTGTACTGTCTGAGTTACTCATACGACACAGTGTACTATAAGAATACAGTACATTTAAAAATTAATCAGACCTTTTCTGTAGAACGGAAAATTATATATTCGAATGTCGCTTTTTCAAGGTTGTAGATTTATTTGCTTTGGAGATAAAAGCTTTATTGTAAAGGATGCAATGTTCCGAATAAAGTATATGGGAAGAATAAAATGATTAAAGTGCGATTTAAGTTGGAAATATAGAGCTTGATTGTATTGAATCCTTCTTTTCTAAGCAAAAACGAACACTTCATGGGGCGTCTGCAAAAAAAATGTACTTGGCAAATAACGAACACCCTAATATATAAGTTTGTCACTTTCTATTCAGCGCACTTGATACATGATTAATATGCAGCATTTCGGTGCACCACAGTTTCTGATTTGTGGCCAAGTAATGTGACTACAGACGCATGAAAAACACCCAACACTTTGCAGCAACCCTGTGCCTTGAGTTTGAGGCTAGAAATTGTGCGTCGAGTTAGTGGCAGTAATGCTCAAGTTATGATTGTTGCTTGCATATTTTATGGTTGCATAAGTAAATTATTATTATATATATTAGTTGGAAGAGACATATTATTGTTGTTATTGTTTTTAATGCACACTAAGTAAACATAGTTGGGTAGATTTATTGTTGTGTGCTATGCTGTCATTGCTCGCCATCAAATTGACAAATTTGTTATGCTAACTAATTTATTTATATGCATTTCAACAGCCAGCAGGTAGAGCCGGTCTCTTAGTGGTGCATCGGTACGCACTGAGCAAATTAATTGTGGCCAATCGATTTTAGCCACATAATTTTACAATGACACGTATAGCAAATTATAAATTATTAAATATTTTACTCACACATACATATGCATGTGTGTGTGTGCTTTAATATTTAGCTTGTTAACACATTTAGCATATTTGGCCATAAAGACATCCGTTGCCTAGATGTTAATCATACGCCATGGCATGCGCTGGTCCGCGTGCTCAAGTCAGCTGCAGGAAACATCAAAAATTCAACGAGAAAAATCATACTAAGTAATATAACATTTTACTACCTGTTTGCTCTCTCAAGTATTGTGACCTTAAAAATATTTGCAACAACAACAGCAACTATTGGTAAGCAAAAATTAAATCGAAAGCACTCAACAACATGCGAAGTGGTAATTTGTTTGGCGGAATTTCAACAACGAGCACGATTCAAGCGTAAATAATTTCATTTTATACGTACAGCATACTAATATAAATTTATGAAAAGTATCTATTACACTGGTCAACAAAAGTATTTAAACTGAACTTGAAATACTTTTAAAAATACTTCTTAAATTATATTAATCTAAACAATGTATAAACAAGTACTTAAAATACAAATTACTTTCCAATACATTTTTCGTGTATTATTAAATTACATATACATATATGTATATTAGAAAATATTTAGTTTAAATAAATTGGATACAAGGAATTTAATATATTTTTAATTTACTCTGTATCTTATCTCACAAATCCAATTTCTTATATATGATAAGAATAATTTCAATTACTGTTGTGTTTGTTGTTGTAGTGGCATAAAAAATTCTCAGGCATGGTACCGAGTTGACAGTCCTTAGTCGGATAAAAATCCGGAATATCTTGATTATATCAATTACTTGTGTACGCTGGTTCTGTTGCGAATGTTATAAGATCGTTTATCGCTATATATGTATTGATGCATTTCAGTTTAAATGTTTCTTTAATGCATTTAAAAATTCGTATTTCGTATATCAGACTATTTGAAAATCCTCATATTTGTGTTCGTCATTTATCAAATACAAGTAAAAATCATCAAATTAAGAAAACGAATGCCTACAGATACAAGGAACTTACTAAAATCAAAAATGTTATGGGATTTGCCTAAGCAAGTCATTTTCACTGGTTTTGAATTTCAATTAAAAAAATAATGATTTAAATAACAGCATAACTTCTTATAATTTTGTGACTTTTCGTACAACATATAAATGAATTAATTAATTATTGATGATGCTCCCCTCCTTTACTTCCAATATATAGATATATATGTATGTATATGTGTTTTTTATACGTATATTGCCGAAAAGCAGTTATTTTGACTGCTTGAAAAAGACCAGTTCGACTCTGGATTGGATTCACAGGATAACATGGTCAAAAACTAAAGTTATTGTTACTCGTATTGTTATTCGAATCCTTATGTCTGGCCTGATCACGTGCTTTGTTCCCTTCAGGTCTGCTTTTCGCACTTCCAGTCGTTATAACACGTTGTTCAGTTGATTTTTTTCACGCCCTAAGTTCATAAAAAAAATAAGAAAATGTCCAACAGAAGAAAACTTTCATAAAAGCTAAGAAAGATAGGGGAAGAGTGTTCCAATATAGTAGAATCAAATGCAATGAGGTGGGAACTATCGTTTGAAGATGAATCGGATCATATTCCAAGTGAGACATCTGATGTTGAAGAGAGCAATGAAGAGGTGACCACCAATGATGAAAATGAAGATGTCAGCAAAGTGCCCAAGAAGAGGCTTAGGGCGCTAATTGGTTCATATGAAGAAACTGAAAATACCTCTCAGGAGACCGAAACAGCTGCAGATGGTACTGTGTGGACAAAATTTGATGAAGACGGTATTCTCGGAACGCTGTCATCTTCGTGTATTTTCAAGGGTGTGCCAGGACCAACTGCCTACACAAAACGGAACGTTATGGTAAATAATCTGTCAGTGCATTCTCGTTAATAATAAACGTTTATATTATCAAACATATAAAAAAAGTGCACAGAAGAGGAAACCCGTCGAATTTTGGATTATGATTGGACAAATACACTGCCGGAAATACGTGCTTTTATTGGCATTTTATATGCTCGTGGAGCCTATGAAGCAAAAAATTTAAAACTAAATTATTTATGGTCAGTCAGGTGGAGTCCCGGACTTTTCAGAAGAACTATGTCCCGAGATAAGTTCAAGCAAATTCTACGTTTTATTCGTTTTGACAAGCGGACTGAAAGAAGTACACGCATCCGAACAAATAAATTTGCCTTGGTTTCGGAAATATGGGACAAGTTTATTGAAAAAAGTCAAGCTTGCTATCAACCAGAGCAAAACATAACAGTTGACGAACAATTATTTTCAACAAAAGCTAGGTGCAAGTTAATGCAATATATGCCTAATAAACCGAATAAATTTGGCATCAAATTCTGGCTTGCATCCGACGTTACAAGCAAGTACGTGTTGAATGGTTTTGCTTACTTGGGGAAAGATGAACAACGACCATCGTCAATGCTTCTAAGCGAATACGTGGTTCTGAAACTTGTCGATCCATATACAGGCTGCGGAAGAAATGTCACGACCGACAATTTTTTAAGAGCATGACACTAGCAAAGAAATTATTGGCCAAAAAAACTACATTGATTGGAACTATTACGAGGAAATAAAAGAGAATTACCCAAAGCAGCCAAACAGTCGAAGGATAGCATGCCTCGTTTTTCCACTATCTTCTATAGGTCCGAAAATTGTGTCCTTACAATATATAAAAGCAAACCGTACAATAGAGTGGCTGTTCTAAGTTCTAGGCATAAATTTGTAAAAATTGATAAAAGTAATAAAAAACCAGATTCTATTCAGTTTTATAATAAAACAAAATTTGGAGTCATTGGATCAAATGGCCAGAAAATATACGGTGAAATCTAGTTTTCGTAGATGGCCCCTCCAAATATTTTTTAACATTTTGGATTTGACTGCAATAAATGTTTGGATCTTTTATAAAGAAGTGACCGGAATACAAATAGAACGAAAGTAGTTCCTGTTCCAATTAGCAGAACAGCTAGCCACTGATTACAGAACTGAAAGGGGAAAAGAGGGAAACATTCATCACAGCAGAAAGACCTTCAAGTATTAACTACAACATCTTCAAATACACCAGATTTTAACGAACGAAAAATTTGTCAATTACGACTTCGCCACAATAACAAAACAAATAATATTTGTGAGAAATGTAAAAAGTATGTTTGCGGTAGATGTACATCCAAAAAGATTTACATTTCATTTGCTTAAAATGTCCAAATAATGTATAATTTCTTTTTCGCACTGAAATATATTTTGTTATTCTTAATACTTTTAAATAAATTCTTATATGACTGTAAGTGATATAAATTACAATAAAATTAATTTCAAGCAAATTTCTTTGCGCATTAGTTATTTTTTCACAATGCAGTCATTTTGACTGCTTTCAGGCAATGTAGGTATATACTAAACTCCCGTCTTTCTTGTGTTAAAATAATTTCACCGAGTAAGAGTTAAGTTGTTTTTACTTACCGATTAAAAATTACTAATAGTTATGTCGTACACTTGATACAAATTGCGTTATATCTTTTCTAAAGTATATTTTCAATGAATAAAAGTAAGGAGTCTTACTATATCATACTCAATAATGCAACCTGACGATATTTCATAGAATAATTTCAGATATTGGCAAAACTTTGTACTGAAAATTTTTTTCGTACAATTGTAATCATATTTGGTTCAACGTACGCTGGAAGTCACAGACTTTCTACATTTTACATCGCTTCTGGGATATATATATTAAAATTTACCCAACTCAAATGATATATATATTTGATATAAACTCAACCAAAGAGCCTGAATTTAAAATATTAGATAAATAAGAAAAATAATAACCATAGAATCGAAAATGCTTACATCAGGGATATTAATGTAAACTGCATTATTTTTAAGAAAAATTTATTCAGTTAATTTCAGTGAAATATCACACATGATTAATATTGATTATATAAGATATATTGGGTCTGCACTGATTGCAATAACTACCACTAATCAAATATACTCAACAAAAAGTATTTCCACGAACTTTCATGAAAGCAACTCTCACACTTACAATAATATTTTGAACGTTTTGCAGTAACCTAAACGTGTTAAGCTATCTTACATATTGACCGGATGCTTGGAATTATCAAACAAGGTATATGCGAACTAAATAGGAGAAGTATTGACCTGATTTTATCCATGTGCACAAAACATTATTATCAGGAAAAGAACCGCTCTCAAGTTCAGTAATACTCGGTAGATGGGAGCTTAAGAAGTGAATATGTAAAACTTTGTATAGGATTTCACCGCAGTTGAACAAAGCCATCTTTTACATCGGCACTTGGAATACTTATAACATCACAGCTATACAATTAGTTGCTTTTGACGCATTTATTAAGCGAGTTATCGGACTTATAGTATAATAGCCTAATGGTTTGCACGTTATGTACATTAAATCAGAATCTCATATGGTTTCTGAGTTGCATCTCTTTAAGGGGTAGCCGTTCTGTTCAATTCGGCACACCAGTGATAACTCCAACACAAATGATCCGATCATCACGAAACTGTTTTTTATATGATTATACATGTAATAAGCTATCGTTTTTTGATCTGACCAAAATCGCAGATGCAAAGAACCAAAATTTTAGGTAAAATTAAACTTTTTTAATATTTATTAATTTTTTTATTTTTTATGAATTTTTTGTAGTTTTTTTTATCGTAGAGTACTAATGTAGAATATTTTCTAGTTTAACAAATTTTTTTATTTTATTTTTATATTGGCATCCACTGCACCAGTCAATGACACTTATTAAGCGCCGACATCTTGTATAACTCATAAAATTTGAAATTAAATTTATTTTCCACTGTGCATTCTTCAAATATTTATAAATATACTCAGAAATTTTCGAAATAATTGATACAGCGGTTATTTTTAAAAGTCACAGAAATATACGTTTTGGAGGCAATTACGTTCATTGCATAAAATCACATATTTGTATTTTATATACGGCTTAGTTAAAGGCGTTTTTAAGTTTTCGTTTAACAAGGTTTTGTGGGTGTGGCAGTGTCCGATGCCGCTTATCTACAATACCAGTCTTCTTAAAGTGTTTTTTTCGAGATATTCAAATTATAGCTTCCACAGGTGGATGAACCAGTAGACTCGAAAGTCAGCCCGTCTCGTCATCCTAAAAATTTGCATATACATACATACTTAACTCTTTATCCATTTGGATTAGTTTTAGCTTTTATATATTTCCTTTATTAATTTTATTTTTATGAAGTAATAAATGCACTCATTACAACCATGAACTGCTGTGGGAAAAAGATAGTAAGACTGCTTAATTTAAATTTTCTGTTAAAATCCTTTCGTCGACATACTGTATTATTTCTAGTTTGGTATGACTGTCAGTGACATTTTTGTCAAAAATCACATCAAAATGATGATTAGTGCTTACTATAACGCTTGCCTTTCCAAAGTACATAAAGAGTATTCGGTGATTTTTACGATGAGTGAAATTATTCAACAAAGAAGTTGCTTTAAATTTTGTGTGTGAAATCATATTTTGTTTGCGAAATCATATTTCTGGTACCGAAAACCTTCAGAATGTCGGAACAGGCCTTCGTTGTTAATTATTTCTCTCAACTGATGATCAACACGTCAATAAAATAAAGAAATTGGTGCTTGAGAATCGATTGACGATTAACAGTCAGAGATCTTACTGGCATAGTTAGTATATCGGAAGGGTTTGTGAAAACAATTTTGTAAGATCATTTGGGCTTAAGAAAAGTGAAAGCACGATTGGTTCATGTCATGACAGGTTAAAATGAACAGCTATAAAATTGTAGTGTAGAAAAAAAAATATATGTATGTATAAACATTTTTATAAAAAATAAAATATATATATTCTTTTTAAAAATTGTTACTATGAACTAGCTTAATTATTATCTCAGCTACACTGTGTAATCATAACCCAACTTAGAGACACATTTCGAGCGCTCGCCAGGGTCCAGAATACCGGCGCATAGTTAAATCATCTCATGCCGTGCTTTTATTTGCCGGCAAATTGGCACCAAAATTTAAACCTTCCCATTCACCGCATGCCGCTCTTTACCCTATTTTGTAGCATTGTTGTTGTTGTCTATAAAAACGAAAAGTACTTCAATTGCGCGAAGTTAAAGTACTTTCGGCCACCACAACAAATACACCGACGCGCTCGTGCCACTAACTTTGTTGCACACACACTGCAACACACTTATTCTCCGCGCTCTTCGCCTCGCGTGCCTTAATGAATACATTGCGAATGCTCGCACAATAACAAACCTCCGAGCCGACTGCAAATAACTGGCAGGCGTGATTTTCTTGTTCTTTTTTTTTTTGTAAAAAAAATAAAATACAACAACAAAGTATTATGACGTTTGTTGTTGGAGCGTTTGCTCTGTTGTTATTGCTTTTCAACAACAGGTTTATTAGCGTTTTATGACTTCGCGTTATAACCCCCTTTCGAATCGGAGTGTGTTTTCCGTTCTCCTTTTCTCTCTCTTTTTTTTCTTGTAATATTTTAAGTGATTTTCCGCGAAGGCATTGTGAAATTTTTTAATTGACAGACAATTTAGTTTGCCCGCTTGTTTGGTAAAGTTGTTTGCAGACTTTTGTTGTGAAGTGAAATCTGACTGGGCTTAATGGGAATTAAATAAAAGTTTATGGCACTCGATTAACGGTTGATCGGCGAGCTTTATTCACAGCATATCATTTTTTGTGGTTATTGTACCTTTATTGCAGGTAGACCTTGAAATTAAATAGAATTATTTTTTTTTTATTACATTTTGTGGAATTATTTTATAGAAATTAATGCCGTTGAAATCAATAATGATAAGGGGTTTGCTGGTTTTTAACCATTTAATGGAGACTTAGCTGTTAAGTGGTAGATGAAAATATTTACAAAACATTCTGTTTAATTATGGGAATTTTCCAAAGCTCAACTTGAAACTATACATAAAATTATTATAATATTTCAGTTACACTTGTTGCTATTTGTGAATCAGTTCACTATATACCCTACTAATTATAAAATTGGGTCTCGACATTAGCTCAAGATACCGTAATGTGACTTTTGCGACTCTCTTATACAAGTATTACATATCCTTCGAAATTCAAAATACTATTTAAAGTCAAACATTTCTTCGTTAGCTCTTATAGTGTTCTCAAAATTCATCAGGCAATGGTAGTATGAGGTTAACAGAACACGTTTTTAGAGAGATGATATTACTAAAAAGTTTGTGCTGAACTACAATAATTAATCGGGCCAAGACTTCCCCCATATATGTAACTAATAAAAAAAATTCGAACTTCCGGGTGACTTTTTATCGCATATGTCGGCCAGTGTGTGAGTTCTCCCAATGGAAATAAAAGAGCATGTTTTACTCATAACAATGTGTCTTTGCGCCTAAAATAAATTAATTTGAGGGAAAACTTGGCCTAACCCTTATATGTATAACTAATATCAGGTTCTTAGAACATCCGGCGGACTATATATGATTGCTTTTTTGGGAGTTTAGTGGCATGCTAATAGTGAGTGGTATTCGGAAAAACTGTTTTCGAACATTTTGTTACTACCTCGCTATGTCTTCAAACCTGATTCCATTCGTTAACCAACACCCATTATCTTATTATAACATGAACGGGGTATAGTTAGGTGTATGTACATAAATAAACTTCGTAACGAGCTGAGTCGATTTAGCTAAATCTATACACGAACTTATTATTCTTATTTAATGGCGTAAAGACCGCTTACGCGCTTATATCCAAGTTTATAACAGCGCGCCAGTCGTTTCTACTTTTCGCAATGAGGCTCCAAATGGAGATTCTAAGTACAACCAGGTCCTATTCCACCTGGGCTTTCCCACTGAGTAGAGATTTTCCTCTTCCTCTGCTTCCCACGGCGGGTACTGCGTCAAATACTTTCAGACCTGGATTTTTTTCTGTCTTTAATTCGCTAAACTATGACAATATCTCATACAGCTCATCGTTCCATCGAACGCCAATAAACAAAGGACCATAAATCTTCCGCAGAATATTTCTCTCGAAAACTCGCAACGTTGATGTTTCCTCGTTTGCTGATGAGTGCGTTTAGACATCAGGTGTGGAAGTCAAGTAGAAAATCGTTCGATTGTGTTAGCAGTTTATCGACGTCGAACCTTTCTTGTGTTTGTTGGCATGCGTTTTTGCTTCACAGAGGAGGGTCTGTATCTACAGATAACCGAGCGAAGTCGATCAACCTCAATCCATTTGGGAGTATTTTAGCATGGAGGGTGAATTTACCAACCACCAGAGGTGCCTTCTTTGCCCACCCTGGCGTCATCAAGCATGATTTTGACGTAGTTGTAAAGGCAGTTCTCATATGTGTGACCAAAACAACCCTGGAGAGGGATGATTCGCTTTTTCAATTTAGCTAGCCTTCAAACTGTTGTTTTTTGAAGAATACTTAGACTAAGACCGGAAGTCGTGATTTGCCTAAGCTCAAATAAGACGCTTCGCGGTGACCGCCATATGGCTGAACTGGATTCTCTAAAAGTAAGAATCCAAAGAGATTTCGTTAAAGTAGTGTCAAATCTAGTAAAGCAAATGTAATTAAGAAAATTAAATAAAAAAATCGATTTTTGAAACATTTATTCGGTATTTGGTTTAGAAGTGAAGGAGTGATTTTTAGCAGAGAAAACTCGCAAAAACTCATAGGCAGGAAACACTAACAGACTTTATATAATACAAATAACATTAATTTTACACGCAAAAATATCCCAAAGCAAAGTTAACAGTATTGCTAACAGAGGAGAATGACTTGAAATCAACACTGCAAGATATACTCACCACTTTTACAAAAATAAACCCACCACATGTCAATAAATACGAAACCAAAAGCGGGGTAATGCAAAACCAACACACAAAAAAGTAAAAAAATCAAAAAAGGGGGCGCTCTAATACACCAACACCAACGCGCACCACTAGAGTGTACATAAATAAAGTAAAACCAAAAGCAAAAATAAATAAAAAGCAACAAAATGAAAATACAACAGCGTGCAAAGTAATGCCAACTGCTGTCAGCGGCAAAGAAAAAGAAAACGACTACAAAAACAAAATCACAGTTGTCTGATTCGTTGTGATTCGCTTGCATTGTCGGCGCTATTACTGTTGGTAACGGTAAAGACGAAAGCGACGTTGTCGTTGCAACTATTGTCTTTCTACATGCTGCTACAACAATATACCTCTACATATGTGTGTGTGTGTGTGTGTGTTTTGTTGTTGTCTCCCAATTCGTGTGCGACGGCGACGAGTATTAGTTCGCCGTTCGTTCGGGTTACTCATACGACACGCTGTGGCTACACTTCGCCAATGCTTCCGGCAAATGAAACCGACCTATTGCGAATCAGTTGTTTGTCGGCATCGTTTGCGAGCGGTTGTATTGTGCAAATTGTAACGGTACTATTTTATGGCGCGCAATCGAAAACGTGTGTGTTAATAACAATTTGTGGCAAAATAATTATATATTTAAGTAATTACTAAAGCCGCTAAAGGCAACCGGTTGACTGTCACCACGGTGAAGTGTGATTATGTGACATGGCAATGTTTTAGAAATACTATAATTTGAAGTGTTTAGCTGTGTTGGAAATTCTTTTTAACCGAAACATGTGTTAAAGTGTACTATATATATAATATATAAAAAAATGTTGGAAATGTAAATCAAATACCATTGTGTGAAAAATACTTCGTAAGTTGCCTTTTATATGTTGTTTGTGTTAAATTATATGCTTTCGGAAATGCGCTAATTGTGTTACTCATCAACGTAAATAATTTTGAATTTTTTATGTCAAAAAAATATCAGTTGATTTAAAAAGATTATAAAAAATTACTCGCTGGATTTGTCTCACTTAAAATTATGTGCCCTCTGAGTGCCTTACAAAACAGTTAATTTAAATTGGTACCACTCGGGTAGTATTCTGATGGATATTTCATTACTTTTTATGCTTTTCATTCAATATATAGAGCGAATATGAGTTTCAGAAGCTTAACAACATACATCTCTCCGTTATTCGTTGTTCTTGATGATTGCACATACGAAAGTATCACAACGTATAACTGGTTATTATACTGGTTAAGTTATCCGTTAGTTGCCATGAAAGTTTTACAACTAGCTTCGCTTGAATACTTTCTTCTTTAATGGCGTAGACACCGCTACCGTTGTTATATAGAAGTTTACAACAGCGCGCCAGTTGTCCTTCGTCCCAGGTTCTCCGCTGGGTTTCGGTTCTGCCACCTAAAAAAACAATGCCAATGGGAGGAAGAAAACAGCCCCTCTTGAATACCTCTTATTACATAATTTTATAATGTTTTCGCAGCTCACATTTATAAACTCCTTACATGTTAAACTATACTAATGTTTCGTGAACATGCTCACCTTAGTCCTTCTTACTGCGCATTTCAACCGTTTAAGAATTTCTTTCAATTTTTTGCAACTACCGGTGCATTAAGTATGCTCGTTTACACAATTTATACATTAAAATATTTTCAATAGAAAAAGTGAGCTGTTGCCATCTGAAAGAAACTTCTAATAAACTCTTCCTAGCCTGTTGATACCGCAATTACTTCTGCATTTCTTGAGCTACCACGTTTTTACACATGCATTAAGCTTTATCGGCTCAAATACTTTATGCATATATGATTCTAAAGTCCAAGATATCAGCCAATGCATTTCAAATCGCTTCAGCATCCATTCACGAAACATTTTAGGCAACTTAATTTAAAAGAAAGAGCCATTCAAGTATACGTCTGATCAAATTGTAACCGGACTAATCAAAATCAAAAACATTTTCACGTACTTTAATACAAATCATTAATGTCATCTTCCAATACAAGGATGCTTAACCCAGTTTTTCTAACACTTCTAATAAGTCATGGCTGGAATGGCCTTTAGTGCCTTCAGAGTATTTTGGTTCTTTTTGTTTGCTTTCGACGCATTTTTGGTGTGCAATTGCTAGATTGTTAAACAGTTTCGATATTATATTCATAAAACCACGTCTTGTCACCAATATTGATGCCTTTGAGGATTCTTTGTTACCTTGTCAAGCATCTCCATTGGGACCTCTGCACTCATTATGCAAAAGTTTCAGTTATTTTACTACAAGACCAGCGCTGACACGCTTCATTTCCAAAACATTAACCAAAATGTGTTGAGTAGATCAATAAGAGATGTTGAGATCCGCTGTTATCCCTCTTTATACACAAAACTTTAATTAAAACGGGTTGAGTCGATATATAAAAGTTATGGAGATCTGCTGTTATCTCTCTGTTGCCAACACGACGATTTTCACGTATCGTTGCTTTAATTTTTTTGGGGTTATCGTTGACTTCACGATCTGCACTGCATGCTTTGTGAAACTCATATACTTGCGTTCGTGATAAAGTCGACTCCCAAACAGACTTCTTACACTTTTTCAAAACACAAAATTTAAAGGAAATGCATTGCTATTTTTTTTTGGTAAAAATCGCCAGACAAACCATCTCAAACACATAGGAATTGACATGTGAAAATCAAATCTCGCCCGACCATAAAAAATAACAATTGGATCAGGATCCAGATCACATCTGATAAGCTAATATACGCTATATATGTATGTATATGTATTCAGATAATTAAAGTTTTCCAGTGACAGTAATTGCCATAAATGTCCATTTACTTCCATGGTAGTTAATTATTAATATTAAACAAATTTATCAATAATTTGAAAAATGTGAAATCTCACTAAGATGTGTTTGAATAGAAATAAAAACAAATTTTTTTACGTGTAAACAATCTAATAATCAATTTTATGGCTTCACAAAGGACTACATACGGTCTCTCTAGATCAATCATCTAACCTAACCTAAGCAAGCTAGCTCCTGAGATAGAAATATATTTCGATGAATATTTGTCGCATATATAACCGAAATAAAAAAAATGCAAAAATTTTAAACAAATGAAACAAAACTCAAAACAATTAAGTCACCCGCATTTCTTGGCTAAGTATTCATAAAAGTTTCTTAACTTATCTAACCGAAGCCGCTATTCTGCTCTAAGCGAATTTTTATCGACTAATAGGTTTTATTAGCCACCTTTGCATATAAAAAATACTTATCGATATTAGTAGTTATCTGCATTGGCTCTCAGATGACAATCTTTTTATAACCTGAACAGGGTATATTAAGTTTGTCACGAAGTTTGTAACACCCAGAAGGAAGCCTCGGAGACCCTATAAAGTATATATATAAAAGATAAGTATGTCGAGCTAAGTCGATTTAGCCATGTCCGTCTGTCTGTCCGTCCGTCTGTCTGTGTATATACGAACTAGTCCCTCACTTTTTAAGATATCGTTTTGAAATTTTGCAAACGTCATTTTCTCTTCAAGAAGCTGCTCATTTGTCGAAACGGCCGATATCGGATCACTATAACATATAGCTGCCATACAAACTGAACGATCGGAATCAAATGCTTGTATGGAAAACTTTCACATTTGACAATCTATCTTCACGAAATTTTATTATGAGTTATTGCTCATATAAATAATGTAATATCGAAGAAATTGTTTAGATCGGTTAACTATAGCATATAGCTGCCATACAAACCGAACGATCGGAATCAAGGGCTTGTATGGAAAACTTTCACATTTGACGTGGGTTCTTCACGAAATTTGACATGGATAACTGCTTAAGATAATAACATAATCTCCGAAAAAATTGTTCCGATCGGATTGCTATAGCATATAGCTTCCATACAAACTGGACACAAAACTACTAAACGAAATGCACCTGTGAAGGGTATATTAGCTTCAGTGCAGCCGAAGTTAATGTCTTTTCTCGTTTTTTTTTTAAGTTTGTAAGAGTGATTCATCGCTCGTCTTCAGGAGAGGTGATTAAAATCATAACTACACCACACCGTGGCGGTAATATGCGTTCAGTATTTAATATTTTAAGAAATTTCAGAGTTTTCATAATCGTTTTTACTAAAAAAAACTCTTTTTATTACCATATTATAACAAAATCTTGTAACATTAGATAGCAATTTTCGTGTAGGTTTAGTGGCACTGGTAAGGAAACAGCTATGAGTCGTTTAGTGGCATATTTTTTTGTCCCGTAGTAATACGTACGTTTTGTTTTTCACTGTTAAATATTTTAAATTGAAGATCTACTATATGTCAACATGGGTATTGGGGTATTAATTAGACCTCAGCAAGTGCTAAAATCTATAGCAAGATCGCCAAGCATTAAACACAACTGTGCATTTATACAAGACTGCAAAACTATTTGACCTTATTTTACCCATTGTAAATTTTAGTAATAGTGTTTAAGGGATTCCACCATTGGCGCTACCTTTTTCAAGGTAGTCAATAAAAATTATAACAGCCGCATACCAAACTAACCACAGACGCCATAATCTTGCTAGCCCAATGTTACTTTATCCATGCTTTGGAGCGTGTTCATCATGTGCAGTCCACTCGGATGACTGTCGATTGGACTTCTAAGTTAAATGATGAAGCCATGTTTCATTTCTTATCACATATCGACGAAAAAGCTCTGGTTTATCACTGACACCTAACACTGCTCCGAAAAAAAAATGAGCTCACGCGCACGGGCTTTACATATAGCTTTCTCATATGCAAATATTCGTGACTTATATTCGGTTAGTTGATATTTTTAGCGCGCCTGATATCTCCAACAACTTTACTTTACGATCTTCCAAAATTATTTTGTAGACTTTATTATAATCTTTTCTTGAGAAAAAAGCTGTTGTATGGAAAAAATATTTATTTGTCGAGATATTTTCAAGAAATTATTTTAAATTGTTACTCGAAGCAATACTATTACAATATAAGAAGAATTATTTTAGATTGATTCACTATAGCACATAGCTGCCAATCAAACTCTACGATCAAAATCAAGCCATTCTATGAAAAAAGTTTTCGGGATACCTTCACGAAATTTATATTATATGTAGTGTTGGCTAACAGAACAGTACAATTTCCAGATCGGTTCACTGTAGATCAAAATCATGTTCTTGTATGGAAACTTTTGTATTTGTTATAATCCCTCGATGCAATAGAAGTTAAATCGGTTAGCACAGACTATCTGATATGATTGCCATTGTGCCAGTTTGAAAGAAATTGAAAAACTAGTGTGAAAAATATAAGAAACTTCATCAAATCCATCGACTTGTTGAGTGGTGTTTAGTTGCGCTTCAACTGGGGAAGCAATGAGTTTATTGACTTTCGGGTAGTCAGCCTTCATGCGATTACGTACTTAACTAATCTACTGGAAAAGGAATATTCTGGTTATAAAAAAATAATGCATTCAGTTTACGTAAAAACCATTTCTTCAATTTATTTTAGTCTTAAAAAAGTCTTAGATTTTTATTTCCGCTACATCAACTATCCTCTGTTTACCCAAACAACCACGATGTTTACACAAAAAATAAATAATTAAAATAATCAGCTCGACGGAAGTGGCAATGCTTGTGTTAATCATCACACACAATAAGTGGAAAGAAATAATTAGGCAGCAAATTATGGCAATGCAAGAAATGCGATTAAATATAAAGCAAATATATATGTATATGTATATAAAAATAACATAAAGGAGTAATACGGAATGCCGCCAGCTTCAGCCAAATTTGCGTGTTGCCAGCAAATATGCGTTACTCGCCTAGGCTATGGACTAGCTAAATAATACAGGCGGCCCTTTGTTGTGTGCGGCTAATGTTGTTATTATGACCGTGTTGCTCTGACTCGCTATTATTTGTTAATGTGCCTGTGCAATTGTTTATTCAAAACAACAATTGTTGGCAAGCTTGAAACTGCAGCAGCAACACACACATACGTACACTCATAAGCGCCGCGTAAATAAGTGATAGTGTGGATAATTGCGCGCGCACAGGCAGGGAAGCTGACTGTCAGACTCGCTAACGGTCTGCTGCGTCGGGCGAAAAGCGCGTGGCGAACGGCTAATGGTAAATTCGTGATTTTTGTAATTATGACAAAAATGTGCATTGCAGCACGACGCTTACACATATGTTCGTGTATGTGTGCGTGCGTTTGCTGCCGCTGTTTGGCGCCATTACGTTTTTGCCAGCAATCGCTTGTGTGGCAGGCGACGCTTTGACCTCATGGCCATATGGCAGGCTGGTTGTTGGTCTCGTGACCGGCTCCACTTCAGCTGCACTTCAACTGCCACGGACAGTAACTGCCAATTTTGCGCCTAACTAATTCCATGTATTCTAATAAGCACATTGTTCGTTCGCCATTTACTCATATACTTATGTACAAATGTTTGTACGGGTGTGTGGCTGTATTTGCGGCTGTAAAATGTATGTGAGCGTTTTTGTGGGCTTTGCGTGTGTATTAACCTTTTATTTATGGAATAATTGTGAAATGATCCTGCGCGGTTTTGTTGTTGTTTTTTGTTTGCATACAGTAATGTTGCATACTTTTAGGCGCTCAGCATATCTGCACGTATTTAAAGCGATTTCCGTGCGTTATTTCTGCCTTCACTTTTATTTTAGTTTTTTGTTCGCTCGCTTTCATAAATATCAAAACAAGTAGCCTAAATACCGCTAAGTGCCAGTGCGTGAAATACACTGTGAAAAATATGTATTGAAAGAAATATTTGGTGCTCAAAAGTAGTTTATATTAATTTCGATGTTGAATTTTATGATTCAATATGCAACTAATTTTTCTGTTCAAAATCTTTCTTAATTTTTAAGCCTCAGAAAAAATATTTTAGAAGTTAACTACTTTCCTTATCTGGTAAGCTTTGGTGAGATAATCAATCGATATATGATACAATATTTGTAGAATTTTATTTAATTCTAATCTTGAAAATTTCTGCAAAATTGTTCAATTTCAAATCTCCAAATCTTAAATCGACCTGTTAAGCCTTTATTATATACACAGTACATGATTGACTTCCATCTTAGTGTCGCAAGAATGCACAACATTGAGGCTTTATTTTTGTAAACAGTTCTAGACAATGGGGGATACACAATTTCTACCTGAAGGTCTTCAACAGGAAAAAGCATTTTCATTCGAAAATATTTTTAGTATTGGCATTGCTTCGTAAATTCCCCTGAATTCGAATTAAAATAAGTTTCTCACTTTATGAAGCAAAATATCAATAACTTCGCCAGAGCGAAGTACATATTTAACCAATTTCCTCATGCAAGTGATTTATTCATTATTTTCACTTTTATTTAATATATGAATATCTTTTAAAATAAAGAAGTTTTGACGATTTTCACTGATATTTCCCCTCAATATAATTTCTTCTATCCGATTTCTCTGATTTTTACCCCCTAAGCAAAACATCTAACCTTGTAGATCCGCCACTGTTGCTTAAATACTTTAATAATGTTGGCGAGTTCATACGAATTCTTTCTTCTAATTTTGCGGGCTTCTGAATTCGATTTCCGTTAAAATATATTTTTAAATAAAACGACCAAAAAATTAAAGAAGAACAAAAAAGTGCTCTGAATATTTTGTAAAGCCTCTAATGGGTTATTTATGGCAATCATTTAACATATTAAAATCAACTGTACAAGTGGCTTGCAACTTTTCAATCTTTGCTTTTCATCTGGCTTTTGGTTTTTTGAAATATTTTATACTCCAATGGGGTATATGAGTATCTATGTGTATAGTACAACTTCTGAAAAACAAAAGGAATTACATGAGTGACAGTGTTAATAACATTAAAAAATATGCTCACTTTTTTATCATTAAGGAGTTGGATGCAGCTACACTCGGAGAATGAAAGTATATAAATATGTCAATTTTTTTTTTTGGATAGACATTTTATTTAATAAATAAATAAATAAGTATTTACCGAATTTATTGTTTTGAAGTTATTTTGTTAAATTTCCCCATTTTTTTTAAGAAACCTAAGTTCTCCGTAACAAAATTGTATTTCAGCTTTTAGTTTCAAAACCAAGTAAATCTATATATGCGCAAATATCAAATGTATCAACCGATATTATATCTCAAATATGTATCCTATGAATTTAGGAGCTAAATTGTTTATTCCATTGAAGTGAAGACGAGGGTTGCCTTTTAGATCCCGGTATTAAAAAAATACAAATAATAATCATCGTAAATCGCTTTATTGGTTTTCACAGTATTCCGCATTAAGATCCATACACTTTTATTTTACACAATTGTCGAAGCATATTCGGCCACTCAATTTTAGGCAACTTCAAAAGAAAGCATCTTTTCTAAACTGATCAACCGTCTCTTCGGACCTCGAAGAACGTCAACCTCTTAGTTTATTTTTTACATACGGGAATAAAAGGTATTCATTCAATACCAAGTCAAGGCTATACGGCTTATGACTCATCTAATCGATGTTTTGAGTGCTCAAAAACGCAGTTGTTTTAGTCGAGGTCAACTTACTATTCTTCTCTGTTTGACAGTGTGGTTGCGACATGTCCAGTTTTTCCAAAAAATGGCAACCCTTCGGAAGTGCTTCGTGCGCGAAAAACTTTTGTTCGCTTCGATCCATCAAACACCCATACACGACTACTGTTTTCTTTCGGGTTTGTACGCGTAAGTTTATGATTCATCAGCTGTCGGGCTTCAAAGCACCATTATTTTATTTTTTTTACATTTCTCTCGGCCAATCGACACGATCCTTTTTTTGAGTGATTGACAAATTGCGTGGGATACAACATGAGCAAATTTTTTTACTATTAAATGTTTATGCAATGTTGAATATATGCTAGTGAGACCAGCAGCGCATGTAGTTATCTCAATCTGATGATAGGTCACATAACGATCTAGCAATATTAGTTTGCGCACAGCATATATGCAGAACAATAACTGTTTTTGGGATTTTCACGGAATTCACCTTAAAGTGACTTACGACCCCGATTGGATACAACATCCCATCGATAAACACTGGTCTTTTATGAAACTTCAACGTCAAAAATTGAGATAAGTTCATCTATTCATTTTAATACTGTAGTTAGTCCACGTCGAAAGTAGTAAAAAATAATCGCGTGAAAATACTCAAGATTTAATTCCATTCTTTGGCCGTGATAAATATATTAAGTTACCGAAAATAATACAATATGATCTACGTAAAGTTATTACCAAAAAAGTCTTTTAGAGACAAAGCATTAAGGGTGAGTCCCTTTGAAATGCCGACTCATTTCAAGAATTTGCCGATTTAATGTATATGTTTATAAATATATATAAAATAAGGATATCTTCATTTCTGATAAGGTATTACGGAGAAGTTTGACAACATAATAGCATAATTCATTATTTTATTCTCAAATAAGTATTGTACATATTAGTATAATCATCATTTAATATGTTTTTCTTAATATAAAATACATATATTGTTGAGCGACGTGTAGCGCGGGAAAAAAACAAGATTTTCTTAAGAAATTGAATTGCAAAAAATATAAATTTCTGAGTTATATATTCACTCTGCGATGTTTCAACATTGACCATTTTCCAACAACATCGCGCAGATCGATTTCGTCTACTTTATCCTTTGAAGAAGAAAGCAACATCAAAGAATTCAAACGTTCATCCCCCATTGTTTTACGCAAATCATTGAAAACAAATTTCAATTTACTAAAAGAACGTTCACATGAAGCTGACGTGACAGGAGCAGTCATTATGTAATGAACAATTTTGTACGCAGAAGGAATGACCTTTCTCAATTTGTACGCTACTATAGAAATGTCATCGAAAGATTTACACTCTTTACATGAATCAAAAAGAATTTGTGTTTCAGCAAAAATACAATCTAGATCGTCACTGAAGAACTTAGGTTCCAATTGCACAACAAATTGTATAGATTCTATTGTAATATTACTTCTGTTAGCTGGAATCCTGAACAGCTCTTGAATGGGTTTGAAGGTTGACGTAGTTTCTTGCAAATTATCTTGAATATAATTTGTGAAATTTTCGAGGACAATTTTGAATTCTTTTCTATAAAATGTCTGGAAATCAAAATTACAAGCAGTTGCTGGATTATCGTCATATTTCTTGGGAGCACGGCGTGTTCTGTGGTGTTTCGAAAAGTCATTTTCAGGGTTGATTTGACACTTTTCAGCAAATGCAACTGAACTCGCTAGCAATGCTTTAATTTGTGAATCGTCATTCATTTGTTGGAATGACGCTGATGTGCTTTCAATCAGCAATAATGCGTCAATGCGAAAATGCCGACTCGTTCAAAACCCCACCCACCCCTCGCGACACCCGTGATTAACACGCAGTATTGCCTAAAATTAAATTCAACCATTTGACATAATAGAAAGTGACTGAACAGTAAAGATTATTAATAATCATAAAAAGTTTACGTATGAGAGGTCAGAGTAGAGTTTTTCGCTTTCTATGAAACTTTATTCTTAGGTTATGTTGGGTTAATCTGGTCGGCCAATGAGTCACGCATAGACCAGGTTTGGTCCCTTACGATACTAGATGGAGTTCAAGTACCTCTGCAGACTTTCTTGTTTCATTCTGCTCTTATCTTTCTACTGGTCAAAGGTCGTCGATCTGGATACTATTCAGAATAGATGCCGTAGCTACGTTGCTGAACGCTCCAGAAATGTCCAGGAATGCTTCAAGGTCGTATTCCTTATATTCAAGAGCCCTTTCGATATTAAGTAGCAGTTATAGAGCGCAGTTTCTACTGATCTACGCTTCGTATATGCGTGATGCGCCTTGGACAACTTCTATGAGGCATTGCGGCCTTAATGTGCATATCCAAAATTATCTCCAACGTTTGCAGCTGGATGGAAGTTAAGCTTATAGGCATAAACTCTTTTGAGTAGGTTGCACAAAGCTGAACTTCATGCAACCCCTAAAAATCGCCACAGCACGGATAGACAGGGCGTCCAAATCGGGAGATTTAAATGGGTCGAATGAGCGGATTGCCCTTTAAAACTAAGGCTTAACGTGTCCTTACAGCCTGGAAAGTATATACTGGCTAGGTCTTCCAATGAGTTAAAACCGTTGACCGTCCACTCTCCGTTACTTTTGCGAATTAGGCGGGCGAGGCGGGGCTTTTGGATAATAGTTTCCTAACTAAAAAAGCTGATCCAGGATTATCGCTTTGTTCTGCGTACCAACTTCTTTCAGTCCCTTAGAAGATCTTTATATTTATTCCAATAGTCCTCGCTTTCTGCTAGCTTGGCCAAGTCGAAGTCGAAGCACTTGTTAGTTACGCTCGGGGTGTATTTTGTTCCTGGACTAAAGCCACGTCGTAGCCACCGTTAAGTTGTGAAGAAGATCGGCAGAGGCGATCTTACTTTTGTGGAGGTTTTACTTGAAGTACCCTCTGCTCTTGGATTGAACGATAAGATCGCTGACTGGGTTCTTGCTCCATCTCCACCTCCGAGTGAAATCGGCATGATCTTTTCTAAGCCGAGATCATTTCCCACCCTTTTTCAACGTGTTTTTTGCCGTCCCGGGGGAGGCGCTTTATTCTCTTATTATCATATCTTTATTCTTACTATGCACTTTAAAAAGATTCAAAAATGTGGCACATTAGAGTAAGTAAGTTTCTTTAAATTTATTAAATTCAGTATTTAATGCGATGAGGTATAAGTATACATATGGAAGAAAGGAAGACGTTCATTTTGTACCTGCTTTACTTACATACTAACAAACTAGGTCACTGATATATCTCCCTGCAGTAGTCAATTATGTGGTCGGAAATAGCATATATTTTACAAAATTTAAAAGAATTGTCAATATTACCTATATAATTCATAGACAATACATCATATTGACATACATAATTATAAACTGCCGAACAGTTAATCATAAGCTGTATGACAAGCGTTATGAACAATAATGCTGGTGGGTACCAGTACTTGTAGCACATACTATGTAATATGTGTATATTAGCGTGAGCCAAAAACTAAACTTACAAATTCTTGGGTTAAAATAAATTTTTAACAAAAAACTATGCTGCATGGAAAATTTTTTTGCTGAATTTAAAAAAGTGACGGTGAGTTTTTAAAGTTTCTCATATATTGTAGATAGATGCAAAAAATATGATTTCAGTGAAATGCCATAAGTTTTGAAAAACTACCTCTAAAAATAATTATGTTCTTGTTAAGAAATCTTTTTCATTTGACAAGATATCTGTACAAAATTTGGCAAGGATTATGACCTAAAGAAGCGAAACATTGTCCAAAGAAATTATGTAAATGAAACAACCATAGTAATAGATGCCATACATACTGATCGATCAAAATCAAGTTATTGTATGGAAAACTTTTTTGTGTTGCAAGATATCTGCACGAAATTTGGCACGGACTATTGCCTAAAGCAGTGAAATATTCTCCGAAGAAATTGCTCAGATCAAACAACCATAGCATATAGGTGCCGTACAAACTGACCAATCGAAATCACGTTTTTGCAAGGAAAACTTTTTTATTTGACATCATATCTGCACGAAATTAGGCATGGATTACAATTCAAAGTAACAACATGCTTTCCGAAGAAATCGCTCACCTTAATATATAAATATATTTTCATAAACATATATGTTTGACTATAGTATATGCGGCCTCAAATGCCTGCTTAACGATGTCCATAACGGTTCGCGTTCAGCGGCTAAAAGATAATTATAAAATTGTCTGTGTAATCGGTTTCACCGTGATTACAATCATTTAATTTTTAATGCCATTTAAAAATAATCGATAGCCCTACAAATGCACACACACACACACGTGCAAGTATGTTGAATTATTTTAAAATTAACTCCACTCGAGTTACGCGGCCACACAAATGGCATATCATGCAGCAAGCAGGCATGCGTGGCTTTATATGTATACATATGTAGCTGTCAATGTATGTATGTACTAGCCTGCCAGTAGTCATGCTTGTGTGCGTGCATTTTGATGTGCGCAAAATACTGGGAAAATATGAAAATATCAATCCAGCAAGTCAATGCATATGTCACGCACGCAACTGCAAATATGTCGATTGCATGCGTGTTCGTATGCATGTGTGTGTTTGTGTGGCATATTAATGAATGCAGCCATGCAGCTGACCGACAGATGAACAGTTATCCAATGGTAAGCAGCAAGCCGCTTACTTATGTTTGTTGTTGTGTATATGGTTGTTTGGCGGTGGTGCGGTGGTGGTGTGGTTGGGCAAGCTAAAGCCTGCTGGTTTGTCTGTCCATCCGTCCGCATGTCTATCTGTTTACCCACTTGTTTGTCAGATTGTCCGACATTGGGTAAATCTGTCAAGTGGCTCAGCTAGGCATTTCACAACTCAACAGACGGCAAATACGCTTACTTATATACATATATTTATATATACATGCGAACAAATACATGCACATATATACGTCAGCGGCAGTTTTGACACAAACAGCTGCTAGCGTTGACAGCCAGAAGTTGCCGCCATATTGCATGCCGTTCGTAGTATTCCGCATGAGAAAATCATACTTTTTGCTTTTGTTATTGTTCTTGTAGTTTTTGTTGTTGGCACCGTTGTTAATTACAAGCGATAATAATCAACTTCCGTTCTTAAGTCGCATTCAACATGCCGGCAAGCGTAGCACATACCTGCATACCGGCCACACCGACTGTTGAACACGGTCACCAAACATGCAGCATACATTAAGGCGTTCGGCAAGCATTTTTGTTTGCTTCGGGCACGTGAGTTTTTTGTTTGACTCTGCATTATGCAATATGTGTGCATTTACATCTGATTTATGCGAATTTTATGTAGTGAAAATATGGTTAGCGCTAAAAAATTGCGCAAAATAACACAGAAACGAGCAAGTTTTTGTCGAGTCGTAGCAAGTAATCGTTTAGTAATGGGCGTGATTGCAGCCGTTGGTACTGAAAAAAGAGGAGAACATGAGAAAATATAGTTAAGTAAAAACTCTGTGCAATAATTTTTTTTTATTAAAATTGCTAGAAAGATTACCATTACTTTTGAATTACTGGTCACAAACATTTAAATTTCAAACTGCATTTTTTTGTTCAGACAGCTTAATCAAGTTAGGTAATAAACTAGTCCTATATGAAAGTACTCATATGTATGATAATGATGACTGCTATTACCATCTACATAGTAGGTACACATATTTTAACAAAAAATATTAAAAATATTTTCTTTTGTTAAGTAACATTTTTAGTTAAGTAAAATAATAACAATAATCATTACTGCTACAAGCTGTTAAGTAATGACTACGATTATACCTATAAAATTATAATAACAAATACTATTAATATCATTACATTAATCATTACCGTTAATAATACGCTATCATTACAATAATCATTACTACTAAAAGTAATTAAGTAATTTAAAGCTATAATAATAATTACCATTAATATCATTACATTAATCATTGAAAATAAATATGTATGTCTTGCCCTACAATTAATACATATAATAAGTAGCATTACTTCTGAGTTAAAAAATGTAATTATGATTACAAAATACAAATGAGAATTGAGTTTAAAACCAGTGATATTAGCACACATAACTTGAAATCATAAACATATTTTTCAAATCAAAAAATAGTTTTTAAGTAGGCATTTTAACAAAGTAATCGCTTTGTAATTATTGGTGTTTTGACAATAGTGAAAACTATTAGCGCTACCATCACTGGTTTCACCTCTCTGTTAATGCAGTTAACAAAACAACCTTAATATCAGCTATGTACAGTATAATTGAAAAGTTTACTATTAGAACCATTACCAAAGGAATACACTGGTGTATAATTACAAAATACAATTACTTTTGAAATTGAAAATGGAATAAAAAACAAAAAAAAACATTAAACTTTAAATTTCCTATGAACAAGTATTACAAATTACAAATTCCTACTACTACTATAATTGTATTTATCCTTGTTACTGCAGTTATTTTCATGTGTAGTTCATAATTGGCATTTTAACATTACTCCATCATTACTAATTGTTAATACTACTACTGTCAAAACTGTTATCATTATATTTGTACTTAAAACTACATTTACCTTCCTGACTTCGTTCTTGAACCGTTTATCAATACAACAGCCATAGAGCAATTCGATTACTATTATAATTACTTTCGTCATTACCAATTTATTGGTATTAGTTAGAACAGTTATCAATGCAACAATAATTAGGACAGCAATTAGTGTTACCAATCACATTACATATCAATACTGTTAAAATTATCATAACCATTACCAATGTAATTAATATTATGAATTTATCATGCGCTATCTTTAGCAATTAGCATTCATTTCATTAATATACAAAGTCTGTCGCAAAAGCAACAGGACTGTTAAAAAAAACAACAAAAAATTAATATTTTTCAAAAGTTATATTTTTTTATTCAAAGTAGTTTCCTTGTGCTTCGATACAGCGTTTAGCCCGGTCTATTAGCATTTCAAATGAGTGTTTAAGGTCATTTTTCGGAATGCTCTTGAGAATATCGGTCCTCGCCTTTTGGATAGCTGAAATGTCCTGAAACCAGTGTCCTCTCATGGGCTAATGAAGTTTTCCAAATAGGTAAAAATTACAGGGTGCCAGATCAGGGGAGTAGGGTGAGTGACTAATGGTTAATATGAAGTTTTTTGTCAAAAAATCAGTGACAAGCGTCGACCGATGACACGGCGCATTATCGTGCAACAGCCGCCAGGACCCAGAATACCTCACGGTATTGTGGTCGAGCACGACGAATGCGTGACAAAAGACGCTTCATAACTCCAAAGTAAAACACAGCATTAATCGTTTGGCCAGGTGGCACGAACTGTCGGTGTACAATACCCTCGGAATCGTAAAAGCAAATCAGCATTGTCTTTATTTTTGACTTCTGAAAACGACCGACTTCTGATCGTCACAGAGGTCCTCACGACCTTCTTGGAATCGCTTAAACCACCAAACGGGGTAGGCACTGATCACCATAAACTTTTTTCATCATTTGAAATGTTTCAGTAAACGTTTTCCCAAGCTGCTGTCACTTTTTGATCGATAACATCGATTGTAGTTATCCAATTGTCTTAAAATCTTTACGAAATGTCATCAAGAAATCAGACTTTTTATTTCATATACCCACCAATAGGTGGCACCACCGGAAACAGTTATATTTAAAAAGTTCTGTTTCTATTGCGACAGACCTTATAATTACAATTTATAACTATAAGGGCTTTATAACAGTATCATACCATTATCAATACCATTACAACTATCATTACAATCCATTCATTGCCACTCTATTTGTGATAATTATCACTATCAATACAATTATATTTAGGGCTCAATTACTGTTACCATTATCATTACCAGTACCATTACCATTACTAATAAATTTTTTTTAGAATAGTAATAATAAATATAGTCTAATTATATATTTTTCTACCGACCATAAAGTAAAGCATTGATATTAGTGCGTGCAGGCCTTCTTAGGCACCACAGCCAACATGTTCACTCAACACTCAACTTATTCACGATGTAATTTTAGGTACACAACTATTTTTTCTGCAACCCGAAAACTCTTGGCACACAAATATTTCCTATGTAAAAATATATACATATATGTTATATAATTTGTAAATATGTCACCGATTAGTGTGCATATTTCAAGGCATTTGCGGCAATTTACAGTTCAAGCTGTCTCTTTAACGTCACACACAAGAGCTTGCATGACAAAACGCATAAAAGTCGGCTATGAATGAAATTATTTAACGAGTGCCATATTATTACCCTCATACTTCAAATTGCGTGTATATGAATATTTGAGTATACACATAAGGGTGTTCTGATTTTCCAGGTTCATCTTGTTGCTGCAAGCGTCCCCTAAAGCTTCAGTTTTTAGCCTAAACATAAGAATCCAGCGCAAACGAGCTCTTTTTTTAGTGATACTCGGGTACAAAATTTTGCGTTCTACAACAAACATTTTAATGATTTTTCATACAAATATTATTAAAAAACAAGTAAGGATGGGCTAAGTTCGGGTGTCACCGAACATTATATACTCTCGCACGATAAAGTGATAATCGAGATTTCATTATCCGTCATTTACATATATTTCAAATACCGTATTTGTGTAAGGGTTATTTCGCTATCATCATTGGTTCCTAATGTACATATATATTATACAGAGAAGGCATCAGATGGAATTCAAAATAGCGTTATATTGGAAGAAGGCGTGGTTGTAAACCGATTTCATCCATATTTCGTACATGTCATCAGGATCTTAAGAAAATATTATATACCGAATTTAATTGAAATCGGTCAAGTAGTTCCTGAGATATGGTTTTTGGTCCATAAGTGAGCGACGCCACGCCCATTTTCAATTTTTAAAAAAGCCTTCCTTCTGCCATTTCTTCCGTAAAATGTAGTGTTTCTGACGTTTTTTGTTTCTGACGTTTTGTTGTTAACGCACTTTTAGTGATTTTCAACATAACCTTTGTATGGGAGGTGGGCGTGATTATTATCCGATTTCTTCCATTTTTGAACTGTATATGGAAATGCCTGAAAGAAACGACTCGATAGAGTTTGGTTGACATAGCTATAGTACTTTCCGATATATGAACAAAAAACTTAGTAGTGGGCGGGGCCACGCCCACTTTTCCAAAAAAATTACGTCCAAATATCCCTAATGCGATCCTTTGTGCCAAATTTCGCTTTAATATCTTTATTTATGGCTTAGTTATGACACTTTATAGGTTTTCGGTTTTCGCCATTTCGTAGGCGTGGCAGTGGGCCGATTTTGCCCATCTTCAAACTTAACTTTCTTTTGGAGCCAAGAAATACGTGTACCAAGTTTCATCATGATATCTCAATTTTTACTCAAGCTACAGCTTGAACGGACGGACAGACAGACATCCGGATTTCAACTCTACTCGTCACCCTGATCGCTTTGGTATATATAACCCTATATCTGACTCTTTTAGTTTTAGGACTTACAAACAACCGTTAATAATGAACAAAACTATAATACTCTCCTTAAGCAACTTTGTTGCGAGAGTATAATTA